>NC_079438.1:33923225-34080725 GCF_903798145.1 Danio aesculapii | reverse complement strand
AACTGTCATTGGGTCATGAGCAAATAGTACTAAATTGTACAAATTATATCATATGATTTTCATATGAAATCTAAAATTTGCGAATTGCTGTGAGATTGCAATGAAATTGTTACATTTTGGTCTCTTATTTATAAGGACAAAAAATAGAAGAAATAATGAGAAAATGATGAAGACGATGGACTGAAACCGGCACGGGAAATGATGTACATTTGTAGCAATAGAAGCAAACACTCACAAAATCAACAGCGCTATCTTCTCCAAATGATTGCTCCGCAGCCAAATTCAAAGCATCTTGCGATATTCATTTACACGCCGCAGGAAAAGATGATTGCGTTCATTGTGTTCGCCAGAACCCAAAGATCTAATGAAGACGAGTTTATGCCGCACAAAGAACTTTGGGCTTCTTATTGTCTGACCTTTCTTGGCCGTGGGCGTCTCAGATGGCCGTTTCCGAACTTCGGATGTGGCCGATAATTAGTCAAGATGAAATGAATTTGGAGTCTTTCTTTTCCGTGAGAGATTTCCGACCATAATTACTGCGGTTTAATTAAAAGTTCCAGTCAATCTGCCAGATTGGGCCAAATAATGGACCACGAAGACGAAGAAATGAAACCTTAATCCAGCACCACTGTTAATATCTGATGCCTGAAAAGACAAACCTCTTTTTTAGGCCTTTCGAATCTCTAATAGAGCACTATTATATCTTTTAAAAACTCATTATGGGATCTACAGGACTACTGCGAGCGGGATCCTCAGAGGTTGCAGCAGTATTTTGTGCTCCACAATGAATCTGGAAAGGAAAGGTCCCCATCCGGGAGGTGGCATGCAATTAGAGTACACTGGATTAGTTTCTTTTTAAACTTATTGAAACACAATGGACGCTTTTTTCCACACACTTCAGCTAGTCAAACTAATCATCTGCATTCTTTGGAAGTGTCTCTTTTTCTTCTTCCTCTTCTAAGCTCCGTCGATCACACGCGGTAAGCGTTAAAAGCCTCTATTTCAAACAGGAGGGTTGAAGGCATGTTACAGGTCACAATTGGAGAGGAATTAGCTAAAAAAAACACAGCCTCGATGACGCTCTCATTAATGTAAGTGCTGACCTGGGAATTCACAAACTTCACCCGGAAAACTTTTGTCAGACGCGCTAGCTAATAATGAACCTGCGTGAAGATGTTAATACTGGAATTAAATGCCACCGCTCATGACAATGAGGTTGTGGGGATGAAGTGTAGAGGAACATAATATTTTCAGCAAGTGTAAAGGAAACTTGGAGTTTTCAGTGAAAAGATCATCAGAAAAGGGGATTTTCAAACAAGTGTCGCTTTTGAAATCTTGAAATTAGAGGAAAAAATAAAACATTTACAGAATCTGATGCTAATACTGTTATATTCTGCTTGACAAGAAATTATGGTATTTTTTATGAATATAAGGCATATAAAGCTGAGGAGGTTCCTCTGGATTTACGATTCATAGTTATGCATTTGAGTAATATGTGATTTTTGTTTTATTTGTTGACATTTACCGTTGAAAACACTTCTAGTCCTTAAAAATGGACCGGGTTCTGTTTGAAGAAACTTTAGTTAAACATGGAGTCCCCCAGGGAAGTGCTCTAGGTCCTCTCTTATTTCTTTTATAATAATAAGTAAGCAGTATGTGATTGTAATTTGTTTTTGTACTGTATACTGATGATTCTGCTTAATTTCAGATAAGGATGTCAGGCAAGAAGCTTTGTATGGTTAGAGGCTGGCTTTCTGAAAACAAACTAATGTTGCATTTAGGTAAATCTGAAGCATTATTATTTGGGTCTAGGATTAAGGGTAAGGTATCTAAGTCTGTTAATATGTCTGTTATTATGATTAAGATCATTATCAATGTCTGTTAATATGATTAAGATGTTTACATGAGTTGCTTTTTTAATATTCCTTTCATGATCCAGTTTTACATGTTACAGCACATAATTCGATTAACGTCATTTAGTTATCATGCTATCCACGTTTCCTCTGGAGTTCCATGTAATTTTGGGTGGTTGATTTTTAATTTGTCGACTTTAACTGCAGTTAGGCACTTTCATTTAGGAACATTTCATGCATGCCCCACATGAAAAACGAGATATTGGATGCGAGGAACTGCTGGAAGAGTGTAGATTTAATGGAATTTGATACCGCATGCTGTATGGGAAAAAAAACCCTGCATTTCACGATGTAGGTGTCTGTGGTCCTTCACTGTCTTGGTAAAGGAAGAGAATGGTGTCAAACATCTGTGTGTGTACAAACTATCCTCGCGCAGAATGCAGTGAAAATCCTACACAACAGTAATAGTTTAAGGTGTTTACATTTCTGTGCTGTACTTTAATAATGCGACTAAAATCAGCATACTTCACATGTCTTAATTCCATTTCTGTTTAGTTCGATTATGACCTAAATCAGATTAAATTAATAAAAAAATAAATAAAAAATAATAAAAATAAAAAATCGCTGTTACATGGTAGACTCTTAATCAGAGTATTGCCTTAATCTTATTAAAATTTAATTATCGGTGTCCTTGTAAACATACTCACAGTATCCAAGTATCTTGGATCTGTCTTTGACAATGATCAGGGGTGCCCAAACTCAGTCCTGGAGGGCTGGTATCCTGCAGTGATGAGCTTGCCTAAACACACCTACCTGAAAGCTTGTAGTATGACTAGTAAGAGCTGAATTAGGTTTGAAGCTAAACAATGAAGGACACCTGCCATCCAGAACCGATTTGGGCACTCCTGATCTAAATGGTGTCATCATGGCTGTGAAATTTTGGGTAAAGCTGCAGTCACACTAGAGTTTGAGCTTGCAAAAATCTGTAGTACGGCGCTGCAAAAAGGGGCGGGATTAAACAAGATGACTAGACATTAAAAAGAGTGATTGGTCCATGTTTTAAATTCCTATTCAAAGAGGTCATGTTTTGATCTTCGATTGGTCTCATGCAATCATGTAATGCAATTTCCCAGGTCAGAGTTCACCAAGCTTGAACTTCCCAGCGCAGCAAACTGCGAAACGTGTCGCACAAACTTGCACTTCTGGTCTGACGCATTCGTGTTTGTATGAATGGAAGTCTATGGGGTTAAAAGTGCAGTGTGACCACATCTTAAGGTTGATGCCAAAACTAAATACCATATATCATAAATAATATATATGCCAGAAATGTTTTTTTTAAGTTACTTGTCATTTTAAATATGCATGCATCTCCTGAATGTCTAATCCAGGTAGCTAAGCAAATTACAATAATCTAGTTCTAGGGATTAATCTCTTTACATATGTTAAGGTTACCCACTTCAATTGCCTTAATTGGTAAACAAAAATGAAAGTAAAAACTAGATTATTTTTTAAATAAACCTCACACAGAGCACCGCCGTGATACCACATCAAGTCAAAGGATTTAAGATCATACATAGCTTAAGAAAATGTAATCAACAAGAATTCTTAATCAGACAGAATAAAAACTGCCAACAAGTTATAAATAAAATTCCCTTAATTTTTTTGCTTTCCGGTAATATATACCACCTGTTACGATCACCAGCGATCTAACCAATATAAATCGACCATTATCGAACATTCTCATTTACACGAACTACAATCCTGTCTCAATATGAACTACAAATCTTGTCATGCAACACACACACACATACCCCTGATCCAGGTCTCCATTGATTACACTCACACTGATGCTGCTCAAGTATTGATTACACACATATCTACAGCTCACTTTGAGACACTCATTGCTGAGTCTTATTTTAGTTTTGTGACATTACGACATTTTTCATTGTCTTGCTTTGCTGTGTTTTTGACCCTCACCTTGTTTGTTTGTTTATGTTGTCTCCAGCCTACATGTACTAACCTATCAGTATCAGTGTTTTGACTATGACTTCGTTGCTTGCCTGACCATTCTCAATAAACCTGCGTTTGGATCCGCACTCCCTTGTCAGCGTCCCCATCACATTAAACCACTATCTTAGCTTGTCCTAATAATCAATTATAACATTTCTCTGCACATATTTAATCCCACAAATAAAACCCCAATAAAATAAAAATTTGAATGGAAAAGGTTTCAGCAAAATACACCAAAAGATCCTGCAAAACAATAAAGTCTGGAACATTGCATAAATGCATGAAATAAAGTCTCTCTCTGCCTGTGGATGTTGAGAGTATGGTAAATGTGGTTAGTTTTAGTTTCTAATCTAAAAGCTGGCTCTCAAACTGAATACATGTGTTGTGTTGATGGATTTTGCAGTATGTTTTAATGGTTATGCGTGATTGTATGTGTGTTTATGTTGTTGTATTTATAATGCAGTGCACCTGCTATCAGAAGTAGATTAATTTGTACATTACACCAAGCACCAGAATAAAAATAACTTTTGTTTTTTGTTTTGTTATAAATGTTTTTTTATAGCCTTGACAAATTTAGTGTATTCACTTCTCTTTTGCCAAAAAGAAAGAAAGAAAGCAAGCAAGAAGGAAAGAAACAAAGAAGAAACAAAAATAAAGAAGAAAGAAGTATAAGGTATCCTTATAAAAAGTTCTACCTAAGTTCTAAAAAAAAAAACACCATTGTCATTACCCTAACCACAGACTCAACATAACTTTGCTACACTAAACACTTGGCTTAAACATGGTTTTTACAGTTTTGCTATAATAAAACCATGGTTAATTTTCCTAAGGGACATGTTATTGATCAAGTTTTTCAAAAGTATGTTCACTGAAACCAATTTAGTCGTTATTATATAATTAAAAATGTGAGAATGCCTGAACCGTAGTGCAGTAGAGCAACATTTAACTTTAGCTTACAATTTTACATGAGGAAAAATAAACACAAAGTACATATTCCCTCAAAATGCTCAACAAATTGGCGATTATGCACATCTCGTGGTTTAAAAACGCTATGAAAGAGTGATCATGTACGTTCTTTCACTTACATGTCTTATTTAACACTCTCTCACTATCTGTCTTTCTGTGATTCTGCAGCATCTTTCTTTCATGAGCCCCACTGAAGCCACGGTGGGTTGTTGGATTTTGTGGAAATCAAAAGGCCTGTGATCCGTCCGGCTCTTCCGTAGCCGTGAGTACATGCGACTTATGATTAAAAGCGTAGAATATATTAAATTAAACCATTCTGCCCCCCCAAAAAAGGAGAAATTAATGAGGCAGGTAGGAGAAGTGCTATGATAATGAGCCGAGTTAAGATGCTCGCCCTGCAAAAGATACGTTGAGCGCTAATCCAGACCCCTACATATGAAAGCGTATTTAAGCCGAAGCAAATTCCAATGATTTAAATGTAAAATAATCAGCAGGTAAGAATCTTATAAAGCAAAGCAGCAGAACTAACTACCTTGGCCTTCTGTGACTTACTTTCATTTTTTCAACTTTGCTCTTAAACACACACACATACACACTTTAATAAAAATGTCCCATATAAATTGTGTTATATGTATATATATATATATATATATATATATATATATATATATATATATATATATATATATATATATATATATATATATATATATAAAATTTTAGGTGTATTGAATTTACTTTAAGACAAACAGTGAAAATGTGATTTTTTTATTTTTAATAGCTAAACTGAAATAAGTGTGTGTGTGCGTGCGTGCGTGTGTGTGTGTGTTTTATATAAATATTGTGTAAAGTTGTGTAATTTAATTATAATATTATTGATGTATTATATTACATTATACACTCAACAGCCGCTTTTTTAGATACATGGCAGCAACTCAATGCATTTAGGCATGGTCAAGAAGGTCTGCTGAAGTTCAAACCAAGCATCAGAATGGGGAAAAAAAGGTGATTTAAGTCACTTTGAACGTGGCATGGTTGTTGGTGCCAGACGGGCTGGTCTGAGTATTTCAGAAACTGCTAATATACTGGGATTTTCACACAAAACCATACCTAGTGTTTACAGAGAATGGTCCGAAAAAGAGAAATTATCTAGTGAGAGACAGTTCTGTGGGCACAAATGCCTTGTTGATGCCAGAGGGCAGAGGAGAATGTCCAGACTGGTTCCAGCTGATAGAAAGGCAACAGTAACTCAAATAACCACTTGTTACAACTGAGGTATGCAGAAGAGCATCTCTAAATGCACAACACTTCCAACCTTGAGGTGGATGGGCTACAGCAGCAGAAGATCTGGGTGCCACTTCTGTCAGCTAAAAACAAGAAACTGAGGCTACAATTCGCACAGGCTCACCAAAATTGGACAATAAAAGATTGGAAAAACATTGCCTGGTCTGATGAGTCTTGATTTCTGCTGTGACATTCAGATGGTAGGGCCAGAATTTGGCATCAACAACATGAAAGAATGCATCCATCCTGCCTTGTATAAACGGTTCACTAAACCGGGTACTAGTAAAGTGTACCTAATAAAGTGGCCATTGAGTGTAAATATATACTCCATATTAAATATTCACAATATGTGTGTGATGATTTTTGCAAAGATTAAAATTATTTATCAAACTAGCTGGAATAGGAATAATTTCCACAAATTAACTCATTTTAAAAAGTATCTGTCCATTTAAATATTGTGCATGTTATTGCAAATGTGTAGAAGCAATTGTTTTTAAGATTTGTCATATGAAAATAGATTAGTTGCAGTCATCCATAATCACATCATCTTGATTTTATATATTTGAAGAAATTTAAAAGAGTGACACAATTTCTTCTGGAAAGTTTCATGTGGTATAAACATACTCTGCGCCCATTACTTTTGAACTCAAGGGTAGTAGAGAGTCAATGACTGATATCTGAAGACAGACACGACACACACACACACACACACACACACACACACACACACACACACACACACACACACACACACACTAGTGTCCTGCAATCCTCCATCATGGCTGGCAACCTCTCAGTGCACTGTTAAGAGTCCATCATTCATTCTGTATCCTAACCAAAACAAAACGGTGCCAACTGGTAGCGCTTTAAACTGTTTACAGTGAAGCCTTTCCATACACCACCATGATTAATGTCGGCTGCGCAGACAGGTAAACAAACTGTGTGTGTGTGTGTGTATGTGTGTGCGTGAGTGCCTGTGTGTGTGCGAGTGATTAATTTGCGACATGCAGACAGGTAAACAGAAGAATATTTACATGGCTTATCCCCCCTCCCCTATCGACTTAGTTCTTCTAAGCTGCAGATATTTTATCCTTTGAGCTAAAACTGTTTATTTTTTTGTGTGCTATTCTGCTCGGCTCTGACACTTCTTTATTCTCTGTATCCCCCTCACACCCTTCTTCTTTATCTCTCTCACATGGAAAGGTCAAATAATGCAATATATAGATCGGAAGAAAAGGAAACAGCTGGCAGAGTTGGACAAACACACCATTTATTTTTATGCTCAGCGCATAAATTTATTTTTACGTGTCTGATTTAGAGTTTACTTGGTGCCAAAACACCTGTGGTTTAAACAACTAATGCTTATTTTAAAAAATTAATAATGCAAATTGAAGCGAGGACTGGTACACAGCCATGAGGCATTCTTAGGAAATAAGGTTGGTAAATTAGTCATAATTTCCACATTACATGATGATGCAAAACAATGTGATTTTTTTTTTGTTTTTTTCCAAGAACGCCATAGGTTAACAGTGTCCACATGCACCTTTCATTAAATCATAAAAACCAGATTGGACATACTGATTTGAATTACTTATTACTATGCGCTTAAAGGATGAAGGGAAGCCAGATAGAGTTCAAAAGACCATGGACCCTATCATACACCAGACGCAATAAGGTGCAAAATGTGTTTGGCATGATTTGTTGTTATTTTCAGAGCAGCGCAACAGTAATTTTCAAGTTTTGCGCTAAATGTTGACACGTTGCTATTTTGATGAACTGAAATAGAGCAGGATGTATAGCACTACACAAATATCTTTACATATGAAGGATAAAGTATTAAATGTTACCAAAATTATTGGGGTGGGGGGGTTGTTCAGCTTATTCATGACAATTTGCAGTTATGTATTGTTATTATTGTTAACAGCATTATTTATTATATGCACATTTATATTTGTTTTAATAAAAACAAGTTTAGATTTGTTCATCTGTCTGGTTTTGGAGATGTATGTGTCACCATATGGGCAGAAGAATAGGACGTGTGTTTGGATAAAACCTTTTGTTTTTTGATCACACTTTGTTATTATTGTTATTATTGTTATTATTGTTATTTGTTATTATTGAAATTAGAACTGAATTTAGAAATGGTTTTGAAACAAATCTCTGCGCTTATCAAACGAAATTAAATATGTAGGCTAATAGATGTCTTCAGTGGAGTGTGTCCAAGACCGTTTCCTTATCCACAAAAGTAAAGAAGTAAAGAGTAAAAGCAAAATAAAGAGAAAGTAAAGAGGCCGAATGGATGAGGCTCATTCTTCATCCTCACACAGCAGATGGTCTGTTTAACTGTTTTCTCACTAGTGAATCATTCAGTTTTTCCACTTACAAAGTCCGCCATGTAAATAGCAAAGGGACTCTTGAAGGGAATGGGAGATTGGGAGACTCTGATTGGTTTAATTCACATTATGCTCAAAACACACTTATAACTCATTAAGAGAAGCACAACCATTTTTCCATCCTTAAAATAGCAAAAGTGGATCAGACACACCCTAAATGCTTTTGCGCCATGCGCTTTAGACTTTGCACCTAGATTGTTAAAATAGAGCCCCACATATTGGTCTTTTTTATAGTATTGTTTTATGTTTGCAAGGTATGTCACATAATGTTAAATGAGTTATGCTGCATGGGTCAATATAATACAAAGATTAAAAGGCGGCAAAATTAGAGGTTCAACAACAACAACAACAACAAAAAATTCAAATACAATTCAAATAGAGAAATTGTGTTTTTTGAGGTATGTATATATGGGTTCCCACTCTAAACCAAACATCAATTTCCCTGACTTCTAGACCTATGATGAACAGTCCATCTGTCTGTTAAAATTAGAAAGTAGGCCAAACAATAAAAAATAAATATTTCTCATATCAATGAATTAAATTATTCTAAAGCTTAATGTAATATCCTTTACTGAAATTGGCACCCTTGGTAAATTGAGTTGGCAAATTTGAAGCTTGAATTGTTTTTTGGATGACAGTAAATCCTTTGTTTGCTTACTTATTTATTTATTTATGTATTTTCTTGAAACCCTTTCAAGCTATTTTCATTGATGTAAGATTTTAGGTTTGAACACCTTCTGACTTTTTGGAAATGGCCATTGACTGCATTTGTGCTATTTTCTTGTCACTTTGCATTTTGTGAAGCTATCATTTATTTTTTATTTCCCTTAAATCGTCGTTCTTTGTTTTTTTTTACCAATTGTGATGCATGACTGAGTTTGGCCTTTGCATTTCCGCATATTTAAAGAACTTTGAGAAAAACACAGATTTCCTGTTCCTCATCACCCAGGTATATAAAAAAAAAGCAAAGTATCAATGGAAGATACTTTTAAAATAATTTTCCTCAGATTAATTTATAGGGGGGGTGGGGGGGGGTAATAATTAAGCACGAGTAACATTTGATTTTAGGCTTTAGATAAAACCATGTTGTGTTTGAAATTCTATGCTGTCTTAAACCACGCTTCCAACCTACCATATTTCCAAAATGCATTTCCATCAAGATGTTTACCGACAGAAAACATTGCAAGCACAATGGAGACAATAGCTGCATCTGAAATTGTATACTTGTATACTTTACTAAACAATTCAATATAGTATGAATATGAATAGCATGAATAGATTTCAGAAGTACTACATCTGCCGTTAGTCATTATCCCATGACCATCAGTTGCATTGTGAATACTGCTAGAAGAGCTGCGGCCAGAATTTAATGAGAATAATATATATTATTTACTAAATTGTCCATTAATTGTATCTTATTTACGTCTAACCCCACTCCAACACTAAACATACCCATTTTTGATGCATTTCTGTGCAATAAAGAAATATAATAAATAATAATAATAATTATAATAATAATAGATGTATGTATATATATATATATATATATATATATATATATATATATATATATATATATATATGCATATATATACACACAACACATGTGTATATATAAACATTCAAATATTAGATTTGCTTCTTATTTATTTACTGATTTGTTTGTTTGCTTGTTTAAAATAAAAAAAAATAAAAAACTATCTTTTCAGACATGTACAATCTTCTTTTTTTAGATAACACCAACATTTTAACCAAATTTTACTAACTATTTACTGACCCCCAAGTAGTTTATATAAACATTTATAAGTTACTTTCTTCTCACTGTAATGTAAAAACAGCAATTATGATGAGAATTATTCATATTATTTATCAAATTACACAATAAATTGTATATTTATAAAGGTCTAGCCCTACAGAAAACCTAAAACTACCACTCAAAGTAATGCAAAAACCATAATTATTGATGTACATTATTTTTGTTGTTGTTTTAATGTAAATAATTATCGATAACTTCCAAACGCAGCTGTATCTCTTCTAGACTACACCTCGCCTACTGTTTCTTGCCTACTCTTTTTCCAATACTATAAATTTGCACATACTACTCGGCTCCCATACTGTTTTCGCAAACTATTTATTAGGGAAGTATGGCATTTTGTATGCAGTGAATGTCTTCATTTGGCAAATGTTTTTCCATCTCTCATCATTCGCATTCAAATCGAATGCTACCTCAAGTAAACACAATTTATTTATTCAGGTTTTTTTTTTTTTTTTTTTGCAAATTAAGGGTTTTTAAAATTAGGGATAAGGGAATATTAAGTTCAGTCATATGAAAATGTATGAATTTAAAAAGGAGGCGTGGCACCCAACCCCGCCGCTACACCCAACCGTCATTGCGGGATAAGCGAATCATACTAAATTTTATCAATGAGATCGTACGAATTCATACAAATTAGCCACTAAATCAAAAAGCTACGAATTGCCATGGCAATAAAGAAGGAGAGCTGTAACTTTTCATACACTGAAAACATTCACATTAGACAACATGGGTCACAGATACCTGCACTGTATGTAAGATCACCTTAACGTGACCCCATGCGCGCAAGGAATGACAGATATTTAGGTAAAGTTGTGACAACAGGTGGCAGTGAAAGTTCAAACTCGTGTTTCATGTCAGACTGCCAAACACGTCCGAAAACCGTGAAAGCCTTTCTTACTAAACACACGTCACAAGTATTGTCACACATACACCCGCATGCACCTTATGTCAGTCATGTAGGAGCTCACATTACTATCATTCCACAAGTGTCACGACACCACAAGCGTTCAGTGACAGTTTACTAGTTATTCAGTTCAAGTATACCAAGAATGCCACAGTTCGGGATGTACAGTATAATCTCAAAGGCAGTTAATCGGTGTCTTTATCAGTCACTTAATATTCAATTATCTCTGCGTTCATCCACTGATCACTCGGAATAATCCTTTTTTTTTACTGAGCCGTAAATGGTAATCTCTTCATGTTGCAATCTACACTGAATTGTGCGCATAAATTGCTGTTTTAAGCTGGGTTAAATAGTATATCTCCATCTGCAGTAGGCTAAGTAGAGGGAGAATAGCAAACAAGAGGGTGATTGGATTTTCAGCTTTATTAGTGGATTTCTGATATTAAATTGTGAGAAAAAAAATCATTAATAGTTGTAAAGAAATAAAAAAGATAAATAACAGATTGATTAAAAAGATGATAGATAGATAGATAGATAGATAGATAGATAGATAGATAGATAGATAGATAGATAGATAGATAGATAGATAGATAGATAGATAGATAGATAGATAGATAGATAGATAGATAGAGAGACAGACAGACAGACAGACAGACAGACAGACAGACAGACAGACAGATAAATTGATAGATTATGTACATAGTCTTTATAATCTTTTTATGGTTGTGAATATGCACAGACTACTGTTATTACTTTACAAAATACATCCAATATGTGTAACAAACCTGACCGCTCTGTTTTCAAAACCCTTCCTGACCACTGTGCAGCTTGGTTGAGGTTATTGCTGCCAAAGGAGGGTCAACCAGTTATTAAACCTAAAGGTTCACATACTTTTTTTTTTTTATCTGCCACTGTAAATGTTTACTTGTTGTGTTCAATAAAAACAAAAAACATATAATTTTTGTGTGATATTACTTTGAGCAAACCTGTAAACCACTAACTTCCATAGTAAGAAAAACAAATGCCAAGGAAGTCAATGGTTGCAATTTCCATAAAAACTCTATACAGTACCTTATAAATCCAGTAAATCCAGATAAACTGTGAGATTCTAATGTACACTATTATGTACAAAAGTACTATTAAGTACTATTTATATAACAGTATAACCACTATTTGACTATTTTTTAACCATACACATAAAACATCTTAAATAGTAGAGCTATGTTTAATGGTAATACAATCACCCCTAACTATGACAGTTAGTAATTCCCATCTGTCATTTCACGATACGCTCGACCGGGAGTTCAGTTTTATCACTCTGGTGGTATGAAGGCGAAAGCCACGACCAGTCAACCAATGAAAACTCTCTTAACATCTTCTGACTGACAGATTCCAACTATCTGTGCTCTGCATTCAGAGGAACAAGGAACTGGTTTGTAAACGAGACACGTGGGAAAGCATCACTATTATTGCTCTTGGAAAAATTATTTAAAAAGAAGTCATTTACATAAAAATATAGATGCACAAATGCCGTGTTCATTCTTTTAACAAGCAACGTGTGGCCCTGAAAAGACATTAACGTTCAATTCAATTCCATCTAAACACATTTCACATTGATCACGCTAACTAACACACTGATAATCACACACAGTAACGCCGGCTCATACTTCAGACGCCGGTTCTAATCATCTGCCTAGTGACATTTTAATTAGAGAAGTGTCGAGCTTGCAGTCTAAACCGAATTAAAACACACACACACACACACACACACACACACACTGAAAGGGGAAAACCATTAATGCACCGTGATGGTACATCCATATAACTGTGTATCTTTGAGATGTATTTAAAAGAAAGGTTTATCGGTTCTGGGCATTGCGGTGTGTGCGTGTGTTTTGTGTGTGTGATACACTCATGTTTCTCAGTCTTATCTTAGTGTTTTGTATGTAAATTTTAGACGTATCTGTGCAGGATATTTTGTTTCCAATGGATTATTGCCTGTATCTTATAGCAGGTTAATTGATCTGGATTTCTGATTGGTTGTGTCTGGTTTGCAGTGCATGGAGGCCAGCTAATAGAGGATGTGTGTGTAAACCTCACTCATTTTGCATCAGTCAAAGACTATAGAATACAAAAGGCATGTCACTCATATAGTTTTGAATGGGGGAAAATATAAAGGTCGATATGGGGTGCTCTAGCGAATGAAACCCTGCCTTTTAATAAAGGAGCCAATCATTGTTCTCTATAAACTGAGGATTCTTTACCAAGACGCATGTCCTAACATTTTCTGCAGCTTTATTGGTATGAACCTTCTGTGGCAGTGGCATAGCAGATGTGCATGCAGGGCATGGATGTGATTGGCTAATATCTAAACTAGAGTATATTTGCAGAAAGCAATCTGATTAGCTGGTGCCTGCGTTGGAGCTTAAAGTTAAATGCTTTTCAACTTCTGCCACAAGCAACTTAACTAGATGGACCCACAATTCAGTTTGGCAGCTCATTTGGAGTAGTGGTCTTTTTCTGTTGATGTCATTTTGACGGCTTCAGCCACAATATTGTTAATCACGCCACACTTACTCTTAGATTGCGATGAGGGATGGATGCACAAAAAAAGCCCTACCCTCGACTCAATTTTCCATTTTAGTTGGAAGTACTTCAATATGCTGAAATAAAAGTCTTAGCAACTTAGGATATACACATACTTTATCAAAGACAGAGTTTTGTTAAATATATATCAAATATTGCAGCTATAAATGTGTGAAAAGTGTCTATTTTCAACATGCTTATGTGCTCACACGTATGCGGAGTCTGTCATTTCTAGACAATCATCAACTATTCTATCTGCGGATGACAAACTGAGAAACCATTGCTACAGCTCTGAGTCAACTTTTATTTACGGAGACATTTAAAAAGCACTGCAGTGTTTGAGTGCTCTGCATTTGTCTGAGGATGTTATTCTGTCATTACACAACATTACTGAAAAGTGTATATTCCATACAAAGTATGAAGCTGGTTCATTTTAGTCACATGACTAGTGGTGTGCTTGCAGATTTCTCAAAAGGTGTGCACGGAACACATGTTCGCGCCACTCCATGTTTGTGTACCTAGACTGGAAATAACAAACTTGCATGCATAAAAACTGCACATGTGACCGGTCCCTAAATGTGAAATATTCACAGTTTCAAATAATGTCTTATTCTTATTAATATTACCCAGAATTAACAGAGTAGTGTATCTTAAACATGTTTTTGCTGTTAAGGACACAAGTCCTCGACTGTGCTGGTTCATTTCAGTTTCAATTTAATTCATTATTTTGACTAGATGTTTGTTTGTTTGTTTGTTTGTTTGTTTGTATATTTTATTGTACCTCAAGGGGAAATTTTCTGTGGACTCACACAGCACATCAGCAGGTTCTAACATAATAACAATTAAAAATAGGTCAACATACAAAAGAATTACATACACTATCGATCAGTGTTCAACAGTCTGATTGACACTGGAATAAAAGAGTTCTTCAGTCTGTTCCGCTTCCAGCGGAAAGTTCTGTATCTTCTACCAGAAGGTAAAAGATCATAAAATGGAAAGAGTACATGAGATGGGTTACTTAAAATTCTTTTCGCTTCATTTAGAGTGCATTGCTCGTAGAGTGTTTGTATACTAGTAAAAGTTTCAAAACCTATTAGTCTTGTAGCAATTCTGATAATATTGAAAATTTTTGATTTCAGATTTACAGAAAGATTGCCATACCATGTAGATAGACCATACCTGATAACACTTTCAAATACAGCTTGATAAAATAAGTACATGATTTTCTTATCAACACCATAAAACCACAACCTTCATAGAAAATACAGTCTTTGGTAAAGCTTTTCACAGATCCAGTTTACATGAGTGTCCCATGTTAGAGACCTGTCTATGTAAATTCCCAAATACTTGTATGACTGTACCTGAGTGATTTCTTGATTATGTACAAACACTGGTAAATGCTCAACAACACACTTGGGATCAAAGATTATTTCCTTTGTTTTTTTTTGTATTTACTTTTAAAAAGTTTTCGTCGCACCACTCAACAAATGAATCAACTTCAGAAAAATAAGCAGAAACAGGATCTTGTTTGTTTAGCAGGCTTAAAATGACTGTATCGTCTGAGTATTTAAAAATAAGATTTTGTGAGTGCCTACTTGAACACTCATTAGTATATAAAGTAAATAGAAGTGATGAGCTCACACAACCCTGAGGGACACCAGAACTACTGTATTTGACTTGGGACAAACTATTATTTACTTTAACTGCCTGAGTTCGATTAGTTAAAAAGGAGTGATACCATTCAATAATTGTAGAGTTTACTCCTAACTTTTTTAGTTTTCTAATTAAAACATGTGGTTGGACAGTGTTAAAAGCAGAGCTAAAAATCAAAGAAAAGTACACGTGCATATGCATCAGGGCCTTCTAAATGATTTAAAACAAAGTGCATCAGACTATTGATGGCATCACATGTACCTACTCCTTTGCTATATGCAAACTGAAGTGGATCAAGTTTAGTATTAATATTCTCTCTTAACACTGACACCATATACTTTTCGAAGCATTTCATTACAACTGAAGTGAGGGCAATTGGTCTAAAATCATTGTTATCTACAGGACGGGCAATTTTAGGCACAGGAATTATGAGAGATCTTTTCCAGATTGCTGGAACTACCTTCAAATTAATAGATTTTTTAAACAAAGAACACCACACTGGTGACAGTTCTTCTGCGCATACTTTTAGTAAAAAGCCAGAGAGACCATCAGGACCAGCTGATTTTTTTGGACATATCTGCTTAAATAATAGTTGAATTTGATTATAGTCAATCAGAAAATTGCTTTCTCTTGATTCATTAGTATAAAATGAGTTTATTTCTATTCCACTGTCTGAATTTATGCTGTGAGTGTCAAACCTTAAGAAAAAGCTATTTAGGTCCTCTGCTTTTTGTTTATCATCAATTGTAGATACTAGCTTTTTAGCTGGTTGCATATTTGCTATATTTTTGATTGAGCTCCAAAGTCCTCTGGTATTCGCTTGATAAAAGTTATTTTCTAAAATATTTTTTTGTTTTATTCTGGCACATCTAAGCAAATGATTTAATTCCTTCTGCACGATTTTTAATTCAGCCCGGTCATGCTTTTTAAATGCAACTTTTTTCCTATTAATGCAGTTCTTAATTTCTTTCGTGATGTGCACTTTATTATTTGGATAGATTATAACTTGTTTTTTAGTGATTACATTATTTGTGCAAAAATTTATATAGTCAGTAACTGCCTCTGTTGTTTCATCTAAATTCTCATTATTGAATACATCCCAATCAGTGCATAAAAAACAGCCCTTTAAAGATTCAATATTATCATCAGACCAAACGAAAACATCTTTAGTCATGGGTTTCGAGCTTTTCAGAAGTGTCTTGTATGTAGGAATTAAATACACTGTATGGTGATCAGAATTTGCTAATGGAGGTTTGGATTTGGCTATGTAAGCCTTTTTAACATTCCCAAAACATTTATCCAATATTTTACTGTTCCTTGTGGCACATTTAACATACTGTTCAAAACCAGGTAGTGATAATTCAAGTTTACAGTGATTAAAATCTCCCAATATAAAAACAGGTGCATTTGGGGAGCGTTGAAGCTGCTGTTGTACACAGTCATTAATATACATAGCTGCTTTGGCTGCATTACCCGAGGGGGGAACGTAGGCTCCACAGATGATGATATTACCGAACTCCCTAGGTAGGTAGAACGGTCTCAAACTTAAGCAAAGCAGTTCAACGTCAGGATTACATACCGTTGACCTCACAGAGAGCTGTGTGCACCAGTTATCATTTACAAACACGCACACACCGCCTCCACGGTCTTTGCCGGATGCTGCTGTCCGATCAGCTCTAACTAAGGTGAAGCCATCTAGTTCGAATTGTGTGCTTGGCATACCTGGTTGCAGCCATGTTTCCGTGAGAACGATCAACCCAGCTTCTCTGTACTCGAAACAGACCTTTGTTTTCACTCGCAGCTCCTCGATTTTGTTCTGAAGAGATCTTACGTTGCTTAGAATTATACCAGGCAACGGAGGCCTGTTTCCTCGGCGCCGGAGACGTAAACGTACTCCGCTTCTCCGTCCTCTTTTCCTCCGGCGAGCTTTATCCTCCGTCCTTCTAATATCATGTGGCCAACCAAGCGACTCCACCGACGCATTAATTACTCCAGGAGAACGAAGCAGCAGAAGAGCGTCTCTTGTGTATGTAATTGGCGCCCAACTTTCCCGTGGTAGTGTCGGAATACTACATGTTATCGATGACCAAACTAACATTAAGAACCAAGCGAGCAGCAGTCTCTGAGGTAATTTCTGTATTGCCATTGCCAGATTCCCTCGCAAATAAAGGTGCAGTTTATGATATAAGACAAACTAGAACTTAAAAATTAGGTTAAAATAAGTATTATAGTCAATATTAGAACAGCTGAAGCACATGCCAGAGTCCGTGTCGCCAGCAGAGCAGCGCCACCGGAGAGGCTACAGTATGTTTTTTTAACAAATTAATAGGTTATCAGGCCAATTTACCGAACCGGGCAGGGTATTATGCATTTTGTGCTATATCACTGTTCTGGGATTACCAAAGATGGAATTTCAGCACATACTCACCTCACAAACATGAGAAATATATCTAAAGCTAGAAATCTCAGATTTTTTAAAATAAACAAACAACACTTGGTTTAACTAGATCCTTAGACTTGCAATGGGATAAATACACTTGCCATTCCATTTTTAGGTACACCTGTCATACTGCTCGTTTACGCAAATTTCTAATCAGCAAATCACATAGCAGTAACTCAATGCATTTAGGCATGTAGATGTGGTCAAGACCTGCAGTCTGCTATAGGTGATTTAAGTGACTTTGAAAGTGGCATGGTTGTTGGTCCTGAATGGGCTGGTCTGAATATTTCAGAAACTGCTGATCTACTGGGATTTTCACGCACTACCATCTCTAGGGTTTACAGAGAATGGTCAGAAAAAGAGAAAATATCCAGTGAGCGGCAGTTCCATCCAGCCTTATATCAACAGTTTAGGCTGGTGGTGGTGGTGTAAGGGTGTGGGGGATATTTTCTTGGCACACTTTGGGCCCATTAGTACCAATTGAGCATCGTGTGAACACCAGAGCATCCAGTACCTGAGTATTATTGCTGACCATGTCCATCCCTTTATGACCACAGTGTACTCATCTTCTGATGGCTACTTCCAGCAGGATAACATGCCATGTCATAAAGCGTGAATCACCTCAGACCAGTTTCTTGAACATGTCAATAAGTTCACTGTACTCAAATGGCCTCCCTAGTCACCAGAACTCAATCCAATAGAGCACCTTTGAGATGTAGTGGAATGGGAGATTTGCATCACGGATGTGCAGCCAACAAATCTGCAGCAACTGCATGCTGCTATCGTGTTAATATGGACCAAAATCTCTGAGGAATATTTCTAGTATC
Source organism: Danio aesculapii (assembly GCF_903798145.1). Lineage (NCBI taxonomy): Eukaryota > Metazoa > Chordata > Actinopteri > Cypriniformes > Danionidae > Danio > Danio aesculapii. The sequence continues at coordinate 34,061,993 of NC_079438.1, read as the reverse complement.
TTGTTGAATCTATGCCACGAAGGATTAAGGCAGTTCTGAAGGCAAAAGGAGGGTCCAACCCGGTACTAGTTAGTTGTATCTAATAAATTGACCAGTGAATATATATTTGTCTCCCCAATGAATAAAATGTTAAAAATCTGATTTAAACCAACCAAAAAAGTAAATAAATGATGCCAACAAAGACAATATTTTTCGACAATATTCTATAGTAGATTTATGAAGTTTATTGTTTACGTGGTTTATTTTTAGCATTTTGCCATTGTTTCTGTTCTTTTGTGGATAACAGAGAACGATTTCCTCATTTGCACACACAAACACGCACAAAAACAAAGTGTGTGATAGCACATCACAAGTTAGAGTCACTGCGCGTAAATCTCTGACAGAAGCGGGAAAAATAGAGTTGGTTCCTCCTCTTCCTCTCTCCTCCTGTCCTTCTCTGTATGAATTATGTGGGCGTATTGTTTGTTGTTTGCAGATGTAAATGTGTGTGTTGTGTTTGTATGTGTGTGTGCGCACAGGATTAAGGACTTCTCTCATCTCAGAGCTGATAGTGGTGGGCCGCCCTGCCGGATTTCTTTTTGACAATAGCAATGCATCACCTCATACACACACTTTAATCTTTTATATACCATACACACAATCCCGGCCGCTGCATCTCACAGATAGAAGCGTGCACGTCAAAGCAGTGTGTATGTGCGATTTCTCATTTTCCATCTTTAAGAGTTTAAGTTTCGCTGAGATAAAGAGAAGTTTGTGGGCAGTAAATACTTTGTTTTGCATAATCACAAACTTGACCATTTTATTTTTATTTTTTTACATGTCTGTGTTGGTAAACATGCATGTTTTTTATACAATAGGCATAAAAAGTTGGCTGGTGTGATTAATCTTTAACTACATATAAACTTTAAGCTTTAGCAAAATAAAAACTAAATGTGGGCAGTGTAGTAGAACTAATTTGAAAATGTATTTCAGGGCCAATGTAACTTTTTTTATTTTAGTATCTATTCCTAGTGTGATATTTTCTATTTTAGCAACTCATTTTACAATTGATCTAATGACTGCCTCAATCATAACCTCTATAAATACAAACGTGTGTGTGATTGGCTCTGATGCACTTACAGTATGTAACGCAGAATTTGATCAATTGATACAATTTTCGACAATCCAAAACCAAATGCAGGTCACTTTAAACACTGCTATTAACTGTATTTCAACAATAATGTTTGAAGAACAAATAAAGGTTGATTCCCTCAAACAAATCAACTGTAAATCAATTTGAAAAAGGTAAATCAACGTTTAGCCTGAACATGTGCCTGTAATCACCCAAGATGCCTCCAAATGCTGGAATCAAAGCCATACATTACCTGCCTGAGCAAAATGGGAATCAAAATCAGGATTAGAATATTCCCCAATACATCCTCAGCATCCCATCATCCTGACTGACACGTTTTTCTCACTGTGACATGTACATGGATTCAATAACCACACAATCATCATTTCATACGAATAAAAAAATAAATATGTATGCGTACACATGCAGAAGCCTGGTTATCGGTGCGACAAGTGTGTCGTGGGAAACACAGGCATCTGTAACGAAGCTGATAGCAGAGCACAAATACACTCTGTCTCCGATAAAAACGTTAAGACACTTTTCTCCTCATCAAATTTAATAAGGCACCTTTTTTTCCCTCCACAGGTTATTCATCCCACACTCTCAGAGAAAGGTAAACATATCCATCCACCGTCAACTGACTCCAACGCTGACAGGAATTTTAAGCGTATCAAACTGACAATAACATAAAGCCAGAATAATAGAATAAACAGATTTCTAATAAATTCCTTTTAGTCCCACTCCATTTTTCTTTTTTCTTTCTTTCTCTCAGCAGCTCAAAACATTTTTGTGTTGTTCGATAAATGCGCGTCAGAAATACTTGAAGTGACGTTGATTCTGGCACCAGAGCCGAAAGCAATGTCAGCCGTTTGTTTAGCATCAGACATCGGCCTTTGTGGCGTCTGGCTTACCTGCGTCCCGGTGACAACTTCCATTCTCAACACCGAAGGAGCTTAATAAGACCTCATTATGGGCAAAAGGCATCGCCGACAGGAGTGTGTGTGTGAGAGATGTTCATACAATGCGTTGGTACAATAGGGTGAAGGGATCCGAGTGTGTGTGTATTTGTGCATGTGACAGGTGAAATACTGATCCGGGGAAGTGCTGTTGAGACATCAGAAAGGGGGGGATGAAAGGTGGATCTGCTTGGCACATTGGTACCCAGTTTCCTGTCTGGGGGAATCAGTGGGATTTGTGAACGAATTTGTGTTTGCTTTCTACACTTCTCTTTGACTTTGGTAGCTTTTCATTCATCAGTGTGTGTTTGCTAAGTAGGAGTTAGTAGACTTATTGAGTCGGATAGTTTTAATGAGTTAGATGAACTGTTTACAAAGCCATTCATCGTTAATCTGATTGAAACTGCAATAGCAACTCGTTTCTTTACATAAAAAGTAAGTAAACGTGTTACCTTAAAACTGACAAGTTAATTATAAAAGGTGAGTAAACCCGTTGCAGCTTGGAAATATTACATTCTCTTAACTTAAATTGTATAATTATTCATAGTTTATTTTACATAATTATTTTGTAACATATTTTTTAAAGTAAAGTCAACTAATCTTTCTTTACAGTGCAGCCAACTACATATTTCATCTGTACTGATATAATTCAATGATTTTAGGTTTTCTTAAGGGATATTTATTGCAAACTTATGCAAACATCCTCACAAAGTGGTTTGTTCATAAGCAAACTGACATTGTTATGTACAACATTTCAACCGTTATCTAATTAACCCGTAACGTGGCAGCAAAATGCATTTACATTTACTTGTAATCTGTATTGATAGGGTTAACAACAGGGGTTGGATCCAAATGCAGCTTTTATTTGAGTGGTCAAGCAGGCAAGGTTCAAACAGGGACAGCTGCAGGTAATCCAAAAGCATTGTCGGTGTAACCGGTGAAAGGTCATGGCAAAATAAACAAACAAGGGTGAAAACAGGGGTAGAAAACTCTTTGAAATACTCACTACCAGGAAAACAAGACTTAGATGTGTGTGTGAGTGGTGTATAAAGTTTACATAATCAGTTCTGATCAGATTTATCTGTGCTTGTGTGTAATCAGGAGGTGAACTGTAACAGGTGTGTGACTGCAGGGCATAATGGGATGTTTAGTTCGGTACAATGACAGGCAGTGTTCTTCAGCAGCCTGCAAGGGCAACACTGCTGGTGATCATAACAGAATCAATTTGCAGATGCTTTTTTTTATCCAAAGTTACTTACAGTATAAATGAGCTCAATTGGTGTAAACAAAACCAAATATAGGAAAATATGTACATGCGTTAACAAATTCATGTTAGTCCAATTTAGTACATATATTTATGTAGAGAAAATACTAAATGAACAACCTAAATTTAGAGATTTCTGTTTATTCTAGTTTGAAGTTGGTTCTATCATGAAGACTAAAAGAATGACCCTTTCAGCCACAGCAAGATAAGCTGGCCAATCCAATATCTGTGATATCTAAAATCTTTACAATGTATCCAACTCATTAAAGTACCCCAAAAATAACAAGATTTAAAAAAAATAAAATAAAAAAATGCATGAGCGGATAGGATAACATGGGGAGAGTCCCAATAGTCAATCAGTTCAACTCTGCAGCTGGAATAGATCCTGAGTTCAACTTTTAACAGGGTAAAGCCTGTTAAATTTCTGAGTTAAATCAATGGGTGTACTTTTCCTCACAGCACATAATACTTGAAATGCTAGTAGGCAGTGGGGATTCTGTGTTAAATTTATTTGCCGTCATTTGAGTTTATGCCAGAAATGTCTGTGATGCTACTGTAGATGTGGCTCAAACTCGCATTCATTCAGGGAAGAAAGAGGTAAAAACCGCAAACAATCAACAACTTTAATCAAAAAATACACAAAACAAAAGTGTCTACCTGAAGCTCCTCCACAAGACTTAACATTAAGATTAACACTCCTCTCTCCACTTCCATGACCCTCACCCCCACCCACACTTGTCACCACTACCAAGCTGACCAATCACAGATCTGCATTCATAACTCAATCAGCCAGCAATTGTCATGCAGGACTATACGCTCTGTTCCAAAGCAAAATGAGTAAAGCAGTTCCATGAAGCTGAAAAACATGGAAATAATGAAATGGCAGCCTAGAGTCCTGATCCATCCCTGTTTGAAAACCTGTGAAAAATCTGTGGTGAAAAAGTTCTGGCTGAGAACTACTACAGTCTGTTAACTGAGAACTGATCAAGATCACAGCAGAGTAAAGATCAATTTTGACTGCTGTAACTTCAGTCGCAACATTTTTTTTGTGCTAAAATCGGTTTTCTATTTTTAAAAACACAAATGTTGAGTACATTATTTTAAAATTTTCTGTTCTATTTAATTTTACATTTAATTATATGTGACAATATATTAGTTAAACAGCCAATTACATTGTTAAAAGGGAAAGAGACAATTATTCCCACTAGTACTGAAAAGTTTTTTAGCAAAATAATATTCAGAGTTGGTTGAAAGTTCAAGAACCACAGTGGTTAGAACCACAGTTTCTTGTTTGTCTGACACAAAGTTTGCATGATCTTAGGAAAGCTCCCCTATCCAAAGATGGCTCAATATAGTGATTATAAAAAATAGAGAGGAAACTGATGAATCACTGTTTTGAAATGGTTCACCAAAACAACCAATTCTGACTAAACGAATCACTGCTAAATGAGAAACGATTCGGTTACAGAAGTATAGATTGCATTTTCACACATAAAATAAACATTTTTATCCTGAGATGGTGAAAAAGCAACACTTTTGTGTCTCTGCCAAGGATCCAAGATGGTTCCTGGTCTGCTGTGGCTGAAGTCCAGGAAGAGCTAAGATGGGGTCAGTTTTGACTGCCATAGAACCAGAATGGAGCAAAAAATGTCCCTCTTGCCAGAGACTGAGAGTGTGGGATTGAAATGGAGTGAATAAAAGAGTGCAAGACCTCCATTGCAAAGCAACAGATGGGGCAGCGTTTTTGGAAAAGGAAAGCGGAGCCCTGGCAAGATGGCGCAGGAGCGTTGGCAGGAATCGGCCGGTGTCGAATGTTGGCATTGCCACAAAGAGCTTCTTCCTTCTCTCCAGCACACAGCAGAGAGTGGACCCTCTCCATAGCACAGAGAAACGCCTGCTGACGCGCCACAGACACTCGCAGATTCATGCACCTGGCAGAAAGAGAGTGCTGTTGCACCTTCGGCAGAGATCTGGAAAAAAGACGCCATAATAAACAGGATGGGATGCTAGGCTGGTCATGTGTGGATCTGCATTTTACTGGGTTAACATGCCATTTTTATGGTAAATGATTCAAAACAGAATTAAGTGATAAAATAGATGCTGTTTTAAATCAAATGAGTTTCATTGATTGACAACAATTTCAACTTGTTTGTAGGCATGGGACGATAACCATTAACAAGGTATATTTGGAAAACTCAGGATTTTAAAACCCATGTACCTATATTTTTCTGCTATACTGTTCCTATGGTATATGTAAGATATGTTTTAATGACAAAAGTATCTCGATATCCAAAAACGCCAAATTGTAAAGAAATCTTTGAAGTCAATGAAGTCAATGATTAATTTGAATAATTCAGACTGACATGTTTAGCTACTGTTTCAAAATATTTTAAATGTTTCTTAACATAAAATTTATTGTGTTCAGGGGGAACATTTTTTTTGTTTTTTACGCAGACATTTGAAGAGCACATATTTAAGAGTGGTAATCATGCATGAACCCGTGATATTTTTATCCAAGAGTATCATACCGTCAGAATCGTATACCTGCCCACGCCTACTTGTTGATATTTTCATCTCAACGTATGTCTAGTTTGCCAGAAATTAATAAAAATTTCAAATTAAATCTTAATGAAAAAATAAAATAAAATAAATATAATTTAAAAAGTCAAACAAACATCCTTTTGCACTACTACACTTGATTTTGGTTTTATTGTAAAAAAAAATAATTTTTTTTTTTTTATAAATTGGTCTTGCACTTCATATTTTCAGATTTTTCATAGTATATGTATTAAGTCCGGTACTTTTATCATAAACCGGCATATCAACCATTTGTTAGAGGTTGATATTTTAAAAATTATGGGATGTGTTGAAAACAATGCAGAGTGTTAACTAGCGACATTAGAATAAATGCAATTCAAACATTTTATTTCTTGGTGGGGTAGCTAAAGGGTTAAAGAGGGACCAAATACTCTCTGAATGGAGTAAAATTTACCCAGAGGATTTTTATTTGATTTTAATTTAATTTGATTAATAAATTAATTAATAAATTAATTAATAAATAAATTAATAATAATAATAATAATAATAACAATTCCTTACATTTATATAGCACTTTTTTGGACACTCAAAGCGCTTTACACATTGGGGGGAATCTCCTAATCCACCACCAGTGTGCAGCATCCACCTGGATGACGCGACGGCAGTCATATTGTGGCAGACTGCACACCACACAACAGCTGATTGGTGGAGAGGAGACAGAGTGATGAAGTCAATTATGATATGGGGATGGTTAGGAGGCCATGATGGACAGAGGCAAGTGGGCAAATTTGGCCAGGATGCCGAGGTTAAACCTCTACGCTTTTTCAAAGGATATCCTAAGATTTTTAATGACCACAGAGAGTCAGGACCTCGGTTTAACGTCTTATCTGAAAGACAATAATAAATAGTATATTGCTGCTGCTGTTGTTGTTGTTATACTAAATAGCATCCTCCTGGAAACCACCTAACTGTCAAACTGTATATTTGAAAAAATGGTGAAAGTAAACTTTTAAAACAACATCACAAATGGTTCTTCTAAAACTTTAAAAAGACAAAATTGACAAAACTATTTGCTCAGGATATTTCAATTTCTCTGCAAAAAAGCGTTGTCCTTCCATAAAGTGTGAGAAGAAGAAAAAACAGGCAATTTACTAACCCATTATGAACTGTCTGCAATGGTGGCGATGATGGGATGCAGAAAGTAAGAATGTGACAAAGACGAATGAAGGAAACAAGGAACAAAACAAGCAACAAGGTCTTCACCTCTTGAGCCGACGCAGATTCCGACACATTTTGGAAGACACACACAAGTGCGCAAGTATATACAGTGAAAGTCTGAGCTATACGACATTACAGCGCTGTGTTTAAACTAAGCAATGAGATGGTGTGTGTTTGCTTGATGTAATGATGAAGTGTGTATTCTGTGTGCATGTGTGTGTGTCATTTGAGAATGGAGTCTCGCTAGGATGAAGGAGTGTATGAGAATGGAAAGGCTCTTAGTGTAGGAATGTGAAGGATGTTATATAAACACATTATCGACCGTTCCCATTGACACACACACACACACACACACACACACACACACACACACACACACACACACACTCACACACACACGCACATACACACAGCACTGGCGCCAACACACACTGCATTAGTGGACATTTTATACAAACCCCCCATGACTGAAAAAGAGCTGGGCTACGTCACCATGTTTGGGGCTGTCATGTGTGTATGTTGGTGATCCTATATTTCAAGATACATTTCCCATTTGAAAAAGTTAAGGGACAAAATTGTTTTCAAACAGAAATTATAAACTTCCTTTTTGTTTACTTTGAAATAAAAAAAGAATCATTTTAGTATATTCGCTAACTCTGTAACCTTAAACAAAAACTGAATCAACAATTTCAAACTTTAACCAAAAATTCCACTTGCTAGCTAGCATAAATGCTATTCATGAGTCATATACAGCAAAATCCTCAGAGTAAAATTTACTCAGTTCAGAGAGGGCAAACAGGTTGGTAATAAGTAAAGCTGCTGTTTGTGGAGTTGCTTATTGATCAAGTTGATCCTTTGCTGAGATTTTGAGAGATTGTATTATATTTCAGCTGATTTCATCTAAGGCTGTGACTGAAGTCAGTTGTAGTTTTGTGTTTCTCTTCTGTAATTCTGCTTATTAAAAACAGGTGTTCATCATCAGTGCTCAATCATCACCTAATTAATCATTTCATTATCTCATTAACTTAAGTAACTTTATCTAAAATTAGAGAGAGACCATACTATCTAAACTGAATAAATTTTCCTCAAAGGATTTTGCTGTGCAGTACTAAGTTCATTCATTTATACATTTTCCTTCGGCTTAGTCCATAATTATTAGAGGTTGCCATCGCGGAATGAACCATCAACTATTCCGACATATGTTTTACACAGCGGATGCCCTTCCAGTCGCAACCCAGTACTGAGAAACACCCATACACTCGCATTTTCAATTCAATTCACCTTTATTTGTATAGCGCTTATACAATGTAGATTGTGTCAAAGCAGCTTCACATAAAAGGTCACAGTAAATAGGAACAGTGTAGTTAAGTTTGTAGTGTTTAAGTTCAGTTCAGTTTAGCTCAGTTCAGTTCAGTGTGGTTTAATAATCACTACTGAGAGTCCAAATACTGAAGAGCAAATCCAACGATGCGCAGCTCTACAGATCCTGAACCATGCAAGCCAGTGGCGACAGCGGAGAGGGAAAAAAAAAAACTTCACTAAAGGCGGAAGTGAAGAAAAAAAACCTTCACATACACTATGGCCAATTTTGTTCATCCAATTAACCTATGGCACATGTCTGTGGACTGTGAGGGAAACCGGAGCACCCAGTGAGTCTACAGTGAGTCTGAATTAGCCTATTTAATCACAGAAAACAGGAAATGTTATTCCTTCGATCCTTTTACATGTGATCATTATATACAGCATATGACATATTTAATAATAAAATCCAGTAATCATATAATATTGAAGTTAATTTTAAGCTATCTCACAGCCCACCTGCAGGATCGCTGAGGCCCACTGGTTAAGAATCCCTTTATTATGATATTCTTCCATCTGAAACAGAATATTGAGTAGGGGCTGGAGCTTTCTTTTTGCATCTGTATCATTTGCTCATAGCAAGCTAATGGTAGGAGTCGCGTGGTTACTAATATTGTGGCTGAAGCTGTCAAACTTATATCACAAGAGAAGGACCACCACCCCAAACATGGAAGCAAATGTTTTCCAAAAATTAAGAAAAAATCAATTTCAGTAGATTTACTTGCACAGATTAATTGTTCAACTAAAGAATAAGAATGTGAGCTACCGTAAATAAACTATTTTGTTTTCACACTTTAAAACTTCTCTAAAATTCTTGGTAAGTGTTTGTCTCCGCAGCATTGAGAATGGGTTTGAAGAGAAAAAAACAAAAAATTTACCTTTATTTAAAAGAACTAAAATGTTTTGTGGGCCCAGTTTTTGTATCAAAAATGACTTGCGCATTTGAATGAAAAAAAAAAAAAGATCTTAAATGAAATCCATTTGTTTGCACGTTCGAATGAAGATATATACAAATCAAGTCAGACTAACGGTGAATCATAAGGTTTCTCATCCAGACTCAATAAAGCTCAGGTTTCTGTCTATAAACTGCCAACAATAATCTCTGAAGAATCCGACAGCATTTATACTGTATGAGATGACTGACAACACACAAGCAAAACTCTTTATAAGGGCCATACATCTTACTGTCTCTATATTCAAAAACTGCCACTTTTTGAATATTAAATACTGACTTTTATAGTTACATAACTTTTTTTTTCATTTACTCAAATATTGCAGGTCACTCTTAATAATATATTTTTTATTACATGAAGTAAAAATGAACAATACTTGTACTTGTATTAATATTTATGTTCTAATTCATCATTTAATTTCAAAGTTGTGATTAGTAATATTGGTTAAAACACTCTGAGTGAACTAACAATGAATGACTGTATCATCAACTATCAACTAACATTAACAAAGATGAATAAATACTGTAATAAATGTATTGTTTATTGCATGTTCATTTTAGTAAATATGTTACGTGCGGCTTTTACTCCTGCCCGTAACTATTACTTTTAATTTATCTTATTTGTATTTTTCCCTTTTCAGTTTTCCATTGATTGATTTGGTGATGTCAGGCTTTTAAAATAGATAGAAGCGGACTTCTCGCAGTCGCTCATTCCTCCAGGTCACCACAGTTTTTGACGGCTTTATTGTTGTGTTCTCCTCTATACTTTCCTGGGTTCCCCAACTCTTGTCATTTTGGATTGTTTTGCTGGTTATGCTATGTTAATAAATAATTCAGCTGGAGCACTTTGGCCGTTGTTTATTTATGTTACATTGTCTTAGAATCACGAGTCGTATTTAAGTAAGGGACCGTAACAACATACTGTACATTATAGGGTCTCATTGTCAAGTTTGACCTGAAATATATGAGCAAATCTTAAATATATATTTATGTTTACAACTGAAACATTAATTCAAACCTTTAAAAAAGCATAGTAAGCATAGAAGACTTGTTTTATACTTCCTTTTTTTAAAAAAAGAAAATAATATTTTGAGCAAGCATGCATTAAATTGACCAAAAATGACAGTAAGAACTTAAACATTGAAAAGTATGTAAAATAAACACTCTTCTTCACATTCATCAAATATTCCTACAAAAAGTTAAAAGTTCTAAATTTGAATAAGAGATTCTTTTAAAAATATAATTTAAAAATTATGAATGACAATTTCCACCTATTCAAACTAAAAAAATACTATATAAAGACAGAAATTCAGAAATAAAAAACATGCGCCTTGTTTTTTATTATACAAAAAAAATTATACAAAAATTCTATCAAAAACAAAACAAACTGACAGAACTTTGGGACATTAGATGATTGGTGAACACATCAGTCTACATAACTGTTGTGTTATATTTGGATATTATCTTTCATTCACAGTGAATATACAAGGTCTACAAAGTTCAAAGTGCAAGAGTGAATAAATTCCTGCAAAATATTTACAGTTTCTAAGTACAATGAAATCACCAACACAAAAAAGGCAGTAAAACACAAACCACTTTTGTTTTTTTCTTACAAATTATGATTACTGAGGCAGATTATTGGGGAAGAAGCCTTGTTTTTGTGTAGTCTGTTTTCTTTAGACCAATATATATATATATATATATATATATATATATATATATATATATATATATATATATATATATATATATATATATATATATATATATATATATATATATATATATATATGTATATGTATATATATATATATATATATACATATATATATATATATATATATATACACACAAATTATATATACACATTCTAGCCAAAATAAAACAAATAAGACGTTCCCCAGAAGAAAAAAATATTACCAGACATACTGTGAAAATTTCCTTGCTCTGTTAAACATCATTTGGGAAATGTTTAAAAAAAAAAAAGAGCAAGACACTATCATTATTTTTTTTTTCCAAAAAGCATAAATACCCCAATATCAATTTATTATTATTATTATTATTATTATTATTATTATTATTATTATTATTATTATTATTATTCGTACAAAAGCAAAAAAACACACGAAATCAAACATTATTTGAAATATTATAGTAATATTAATTCAAATAAATGTCAAAGCTGGAAACTTTATAAACTATAAACTAATAAACTTAGAAAATATGAACTAATAATAATAAAATGATAAAAAAAAAAAACTTATATACAAATCCAAAACACATCCCAAATTAATGATTCTTTTAAAGTCTATCCAAACAAATAGCATGTGTTGTGTGGCCCCAAAAAAGTACAGTACCAGATGGGGACAAACCTAAAAAAAATACATCGGAGCATGGTTTTACAGCAGAAAAATGTGTCTCATGTGAGTGAAAAAAGAATTGGGAAACAGAAAAAGGTCGCAAAAAATAAATAAATAAAAATAAATAAATAAAGCTAAAAAACATGCAATTTCTTTGATCCTGTCCTAATGCAATACTTCAGTTAAAAAGCTGAATGTTTTAAGGCAAAAGAATGAGAAATGAATGTTCCACTATTACAGAATGCTGGGACACAATCCAGAAAAATGCTGAAATGTGCCATAATAATGCTTTACTAGTGCTTTATAAACTAATGTGTAATAACTGTAGCCTTGCAAAATCTAATTAATACAGCCACAGTTTTTTTAGATAGATTAAAAATTGTAATGTACAAAATGTATTTATTTATTTATTTATTTATTTTTATTTGAGTAAATGTATGGATGTTTACATTTTTGTACCAGGAATAAAACAAAGAAATATTGCTGACATTTTAGAGTCACTAAAATAAATCATATTACTGTTACAAAATCAGCTATTTATAAATGTATTAGGCCACGATATTATTGTTTTTACTGTATTTTAAATCAAACAAATGCCCTCCATTAATGAACATAACAAAACAATTTCAAAACATTTTTATCTTACCTAAATTGCGAAAGCGGTATACATTTCAGTATACATTTTTTTCTTAATAACAACAGCAATAATAATAATAGAAATTAAAAAAATAATATTCATAATAAAATCTTATTTAACTGAACATCAAAATGACAATAAAAGCAGAAGGCTGAAAAAAAGAACAAATAATAAGTATTTCATCCCAAAGGAAGTCTTTCATACCAGTTCAGGACTCTCCAAGAAAATTCATTACAAAAAAAGCAAAGATACATGCGGCTGCTTTCATCCTTTCCCCTGCAATCCTTCGGTTAAAGTGCTGAATGTTTTAAGGCAAAGGAATGAGAAATGAATGGAGCAGCTCCTCTATTTCCAGGACTGGATCCAGAGACACACAGAAATCAGGAGAAAAGAGAGGAAAGCGGAAGATAAAAAGAGCAAGTTGGGAAAGGGAAATGAGAGAATGACTGAAGGAAAGAGAGAGAATATGTTGGCAACTGGCACATGATCCTCGCTGCTGCTGGAATTCGCTGTGGATTTACCTCTGGACCGTGGATGACCATGTTGGCACCCTCTCTGGCCTCATGCCACCGCCAGGATTTTCCAATCAGGCTTGCCCAAAAGCCCTGAGTGCCCAGACGGTAGACTGGCGCAGATCGCCAAGGGCCACGCTCAATGCCTCATATACACGTTTAAGACCTCGCGGGCACACTCACATCCTCAAAGCAGCACCGGTGCCCGCACAACGCCAGCGGCTGCTGGAATGACTTACAGACGCTGTCCAGATTCTGTTGAGACAGCATGCTAAATACTTCACATATGCCACGCTACTGTGCCATATAAGTTCTTCTGTTCTGAAACCAGGTTGTGTGGTGTTTCATATGTTCTACACTGATGAACAACAATGTTTGCATTGTTTGTGCAAGTTTTGTTGCAGGCTAAATGAAATAATCTTCAACTTTTGTGTAATGAGATGGCTACCATATTTATGATGTTCAGTAATTGATTATATTGTATCAAATAATCTCTATATAAAAAATCAGTTCATTATATTTTATTTGAGCTTTTTAAAGTCATAGAACAGACAATGATATAAAATGGTATGACTATGGTAAAAATGATTGAAATTTATGGTCTATGAACAACAGCCAAATGAAGAACAGCAAACACACATATTAACACATAAGCACTGAACCAGACAAATAACAAGGGAATAGAAGGAACTACACAAGAGAAGAAAAACCGTACGCAAATAGGCAGACATGTGACAGTACATCCCCCACTGTAAAAGAAGCAAAATAGGGGAGGAGGATAATGATGGTCGGAGGAGTCAGGAATTGACCCAGAGACCAATAAGGAGTCAAGTAATGGAGGAACCATGGAATAGATGTGGTAAAATCCACAATGAAGGCCAACGAATGACAGATTTGAAGCTGAAAGTGGTGGACCCCGGGGCAGAGATGTGGCGATAAAGCCAGGGTGACACCACTGGTCCAGAGAGGCAACTGGATAGAGGGTCCCGACAGAGTCTAATGGACAAAGAGTAGTGTCCCGAAGTGAATAAAGTTTCACCAAGGTGGAGCTGGTGCATCCAAGGACAGAGCTGGAGCCAGAGAGAGGGAGGAGCCCAACAGAGCTAGGAGGATGAAGAGTAGTGTCCTGAAATGGAGACAGGTCAATAACTGACCGAGTTAAAGCTGGTCCAATCAATGACAGAGGTGGAGCAATCAAGAGGAAAGAGGCATGAGGGACAGCCAGAGGAGTAGTGTCCTGATGTGGAGGAGATTAAATAGTTGACCAAGGCAGGGCTGGCTTGAGGGGTTAGGTAGAGCTAGAGGGAAGAAGCAATGAGGCACAGCCAGAGGGGTAGAGTCCCAAGATGAACACAGATAAATGATTGACCAAGGCAGAACTGGAGTGACCAAGTACAGAGGTGGAGATAAAGAGATGAGTAGAGTACTGAGGTGGAGGCAGATAAACAATTTAACAAGGTGTAGCTAGAGTGACCAAAGACCGAGGTGGAACCCAACAGATCCCAAAGGACGAGGCACAGCAAGAGAACATTTATATAGTGCTTTTCTAGACACCCAAAGTGCTTTACACATTGAGGGGAATCTCCTCATCCACCACCCTCGTGTAGCATCCACCTGGATAATGCGACGGCAGCCATATTGCGCCAGACCGCACACCACACCAGCTGATTGGTGGAGTGGAGACAGAGTGATGAAGCTAATTATGATATGGGGATGATTAGGAGGCCATGATGAACAGAGGCCAGTGGGCAAATTTGGCCAGGACGCTGGGGTTAAATACCTCCTCTTGTTCGAAGACATCCTGGGATTTTTCACGACCAAAGAGTTAGGACCTTGGTTTAACGTCTCATCCGAAAGACGGTGCTCACTGAGCAGTATAGAGCCCTCTTCACTGTACTGAGGCGTTAGGACCCAAACAGACTACAGGTTGAATGCTCCCTGCTGGCCTCACTAACACCACTTCTGGCAGCAACTTAGCTTTCCCATGTGGTCTCCCATCCAGGTACTGACCAGGTGCAGCCCTGCTTAGCTTCAGTGGGTGACTATGTGAGAGTTGCAGAAAGCTAGCTACTGGATGAGACAAGGTACAGAACAACTGAGAACACAGCTGGAGCCAGAGGGAAGAGCTTAATAGATTTACAGGGATAGAAGTGCACAGCCGGACTAGTTGAGTCCAGAGGTAGAAGCAGATGAATGACTGACCAAGAAAGAGCCAGAGAGATGAGGGAGCAGGTAGTGCAGCTGGGATGATGAGCCACAGTGGAGTCAACGGAGCATGGACCCAAAGTGAAGTCGATGCTTAGAGATTTGAGGTGGAGTCCACAGCTGAGGTCCTTACTACATGGAAGTGGTGACTAGAAGAACCAATAATAAAGCTTACCACCAGAAGGAGTGCACAGAGGGAGTCCAGTGGTGACTGAGCTGGAGAACTGGCTGATCTCTGGAGAGGAGGCAGGCTCAAGCTCTGCATCTGCAGTGGGCTCTAGATTGGGATTTGTGCAGCAGGGTGTCAGCTCACTGGGCTCCTGCTCAGGAGTGAGGCTGGTGATATACTCCCCTCAGCAGGACAGATGGATTTTTCTCCAGCATGCACTCCACAATAGTGACAAAGCTCGACTGAGGAAACGAAACAGACAGACTTTCATGACACCTCTCACTGAGGCTCTGAATAAAGAAATTACACAGCCAGCAGTAAGGAAAAGTGATTAGGTTTGCCAGTTCAATGAATTCTTCGGTTTAGTTAAATATGATTAAATGCATCATTTTATTTATTGTAGGTTTTATTTGATTCTATACTGCAAGCTGGAATTATCATGCAATCAAGTGTGGCCTTGTATCAATCTCCCAAACTATTTTTAATCCTATTTGCTTTATTGTAATTTTAACAATAGTTAGCAGATTAACTTTGAGAACACAGATTGTGTTACGTTCTCTATGCTATACTATGGTCCGGTGGTGACAGAGAAGCCCATGATGTGAAATAAAATATATATATTTTAAGAGGCTGTTCAAGAAATGACCCTCACTAGCTTCACACTGTTATCATGTGTCACTATGTGTGGAATGTCAAAACTTCCTGCTGTATGTCCATGTTGGCCATCATGGTGAGGACTGCAGATGAACATGAGGGAGATCAACACATCTCAGAGTTTGTCAAACAGGACTGTAATATTTAATAAATATGATAAAGTCAAATGAGTGCTGGTGAGACTGAAACTCTGATGGGTTTTTAGATTGATTTACAGAATACACACACACAGTAAATTAAGATACCTAAATTAAGACAAACTATACTGCAGGTGAATAGTGTAAAATATACGAATAGCTTATCACTATACTTTCACATTTGACTGACTACATTATGAATTACAAACCTGTTTTGTATGACAAGTTTTTCAACATTGTTTAAATATGCAAAATATGCATTAGTTGATCAAATATACACTCATTTGCATATTACGCTTTAAGAAAAGCCCCAACGTCCTAAAATAACAAACAGTCAAGTTAAGTAATTCATTACTAATAATCAAATAATACATAAATGCATATATTATTTGTATAATAATGATGAAGTCTATGAATAATATCAAGATATTTTGAAGGAATCTGAGAATTAATAAAATCAAGAGAAATGAAAATAACATAAAGGAGAATGATGGAGGGAAATAAAGAGAGAGAGCTGTTTTTTCCGATGATGAGTCTTCAGTAGGGGGCAATGCAATGCTATACACGGTGAGCAGAACCCCAACACTTAGACATAGCAGATGCTGACATATGAAAATATGTCAAATTAATAATAAATGGTCTATGGATTACTTGATTCAAAGCAAGCAAGGTTTTCACCACTAAATCTTCCCACATAGTTGTGCTAGAATACTGTTTTCCATGATAAAACTTTTAAGGGAAATTATATATATATATATATATATATATATATATATATATATATATATATATATATATATATATATATATATATATATATATATATATATATATATATATATATATATATATATATATATATATATATATTTTTTTTTTTTTTTTACTTATTATTGTGGCATGTAAAATGTGTAATATTTCATTCATTCATAAATTTATTCATTATAGTAATAATAATTCCTAATTTCTTAACATGTTTTTATGTCTTTTAAAGGTTATGAAAATTAAATTATTTATGTTCAGCTTAACATATTTTACTACTACTAATACTACTACTACTACTACTAATGATAATAATAATAATAATAATAATAATGCTTTTTTAACATGCAATATTACACAATATTTGTCTTTTTGACATTACAAAAACAAATCAATCCGCTGTTTTCAATTATATGTCTTACTTTTCAAAAAATAACCATTTTTGAAAAATAAAAAGTTATTAAATAAAGCACTTCAATATCACATCAATATTCATTCATGTTTTCTCTTGGCACATTAAATGTAAAACAATCTATTATTTTTACTTTTTTACTTTTACTTTAACAAACATTACTTGTTAAATTGACTGTAAATAATAATAATAATAATAAAACAACATATAATATAATGGATACATTCACTATGATCATTTACAATTCAGCTTTAAATAACAATAAACTTATTAGAGTAATATATTGGAATAAAAACCAATATATTCGAATAATTAAGTCTATGCAGAAAAAAAAACTATCCACAAAATCTGCCATTCACATTTTTTTTTTCAAGAAAGTTGCTGTATTTGGAAAACTGTGTGTAGAATCTATTGCAGATTTAATTAAAAGTTTCATTTAGATCCCCAGCCTGATTAAAAGTGGCGTCGGGTTTGATTGAGGAACAATAGCAGGAGGAAAAGCGCAGACTTGGCATTTTGTGTTCGGGACTCATCAGCAGCTTCTGAATCTTAATATACAATTTGCATATTCAGATGATCCTGACTCTCCTTCAGCTCAAGGTAATTTCTCAAGTCTGAACTACATATATGCTCATGGAGAGACAATTATTCTGTTAGACGACTACATAGGGTCAGGCTACATTTACAGTGCTTTTTCATTTTAATGAGCAAATGAAAATGTTTCTCATCCATGCAGGCATTTAAACTTCATTTTGGAAAAGAAATGAACTTACACAAAGTACATCTATTTACATGCACAGTTCATACAGCTGTTCAACACATCTTGTAAATGGAATCAGTGCATGGTGTAGATTGTAAATATTCATTCATTCATTCATTCTTCTTTGGCTTAGTCTCTGTTTCAGAGGTCGCCACAGCGGAATGAACCGCCAACTATTTTAAACAGTGAATGCCCTTCCAGCTGCACCCCAGTATTGGGAAACATCCATACACACTCATACACTACAATTTAGCTTATTCAATTCACCTTTACCGCATGTCTTTGGACACTGGCGGAAACCGGAGCACCGGGAAGAAACCCACGCAAACACAGTGAGAACATGTAAACTCCACACAGAACTGCCAACTGACCCAGCTGGGACTCAAACCAGCGAACTTCTTGCTGTGAGGTGACAGCGCTAACAACTGAGCCACCATGCCGCCCGTTGTGAATCCTGTATAGTATATTTATTTTGCTGCATATTTAGCTACAAATTATTCTGTGAATCTAAAAAACAATAATTTCACAAAACTATGTTTAAAATAATTTTGTTCTATTCATCATAGCATGTGTTGTGTTCTTTTTGGCATTTGTTTTTGTCACTTATTAGTCAATTGTGTGTTAGTAAATCATCATTTTTACATAGTACATCATGATTACTTTTACTTTATGATTATTTTTTACAGAGGTGGAAAGTAACAAATTACATTTACTCACGTTACTGTACTTAAGTAGTTTTTTTGGGAATTTGTACTTTTTAGAGTAGTGTTTAAAATCGGTAATTTTACTTTTACCTAAGTATGATTTGCCTAAAGTATTGTACTTCGCTACATTTTAAATCATATTCGTTACTGAGTAAAAAATAAATATATAAAGTAATGCAATGTGAGAAAAATCTAAAATAGTCTATTTACTGGTGCTGGAGTTGGATTTATCGCCGGAGTTTAGAAAGTTTTTCAGCAAAATGCCTGTTAACCCCAGCAATTACAATGTAAGCTACTGTATATGGCTCATTATTAATTTTAGCCATGCCTGTGCCCTTATAGGCGTAATATAGAACTTTATGACGCAGAACATACATAAATAACACATGGAGAGTTTTGAATACTTAGTCTAAAATCATCTCCGATCCGTTGTTTAATTTGTTCATGTAATGTTTGCACTTGCTAGACTATAATACTCGTCACACACATGGGCACTGCAGTCAGTATATCTTGAAATGATTTGGAAGAAAATTTGGAAGAACTAACGCTAAAGACTGACAATCTTCCATAGAAATTCTTACACGGACATATTTCCTACTCTTAGTGGCGTATATCCCACATAGTGTGCATTGTATATGGTTGCCATGACAGCTTACAGGGATAGTTCACCCTAAACTGACACTTCTGTCACTTACTCGCCCTTTGCTTGTAATAAATGTTTGATTCTCTTTCTAATGTTAAACACAAACGAAGATATTTGTAAGAATGCTGAAAAGCTGTATCCATTGACTTCCATAGTAATGTTATTTGTTTTTTCCTGCTATAAAAGTCATATACATAAATATATTCAGAAAGATTTTTATCACCAAAACAACACGGCTGAAACAGTATGTTGTGATGACTCAACCAAGGCCTGCGCGTGTTGTCTGAAACACTTCACTGCACGTGATCCGCCATATAGATTATCACCATGTGGAAATAAAGCGGAGAGCATTTTCACATAATTTCAAGTAGGCTAGAAATGTACTTTTAAAGTCATAATTTCAAGGTACTTTAAGTATGTAAACATGTTTGACATTTCAGACAATTTCGAGTTAAAACAAATCTTAATTTTTACTTAAATCATAATTAAAAAAATATATAAATCATAATTTGTAAATCATAAAGTAAATCATCAATTAAACTTTTTTATGGCTTAATTTCACATTTCACAAGTATTATTACTATTACTTAAAGTTTTTCTTACTTTTTGAGTCAACTTTAAGTCAATTTCAAGTTAGCAAGTTAAAAAAAAATTAGTAAATTTAAAAAAATTTACTTTTGTACTTTAAGTAAATTTTTGTATTTTATAATCACTCTTGAAATCAAGTTTTTTTTTTTCAAGTGAACCAATTTACACTTTTTTCAGATTATATTGAGTTAATTATTGAAAAATTGTAACTAAAGTCATAATTTTAGCTCATAATCATCCCTTTTAAAGTCAAAATTTCAAGTAAAATTTTTAGTGAAATACATGAGAAATATGTCAAATTTATTATATTTTTTTATTTCAACGTATGTCAATTTCAAATTTTATCTTATAATTTATCACTTCGGTGACACAGTGGGGCAGTAGGTAGTGCTGTCGCCTCACAGCAAGAAGGTCGCTGGTTTGATTTTCTGTGTGGAGTTTGCATGTTCTCCCTGCATTTGTGTGGGTTTTCTCCGGGTGCTTCGGTTTTCCCCACAGTCCAAAGACATGTGGTACAGGTGAATTGGGTAAGCTAAATTTTCCATAGTGGATGAGTGTGTGTGGATGTTTCTCAGAGATAGGTTGCGGCTGGAAGGGCATCCGCTGCATAAAAAAAATGCTGGATAAGTTGGCGGTTCATTCCGCTGTGGTGACCCCAGATTAATAAAGGGACTACGCCAAAAAAAAAATGAATTTATCACTTTTAATTTAGATTATAATGTTAGATTATAAAGTACTATGTTATAACAATGACTAAAATATGTCATCATTTAGTTGTTTTTGTTCTTTTTTCTCTTAAGCTGAAAGCTGGATTCAATATAACCATATCAATAACTGAACACAGCAAAACTGCAAGTGTAAAAAAAACATCCATGGTGTCAAACTTAACACTGTTATGTACATGTGTCTACACCATAGGTCTCAAACTTGATTCCTGGAGGGCCGCAGCTCTGCTCCAACCCTAATCAAACACAGCTGATCAGTGTTAATGACTAATAGGGACTGTTAAACAGGTGTGAGTTAGAGGTGGTTGGAGCCAAGCATTGCAGAGCTGTTGCCCTCCAGGAACTGAGTTTGAGACCATTGGTCTACACTATAGAGTGTAAAAATTAAACTTCTGATAGTGTTAATTTTATTAACACCCATTGTGTGTACATTTAACACTCACACTGTGTTAATTATTATACCAATTCAACTTTATCCATTGTTGTTGTAGTGTTAGTGTTATTTTTAACACTCTACTTTTAAGATCAACACCAGTGTAACATAAACAATGTTGGGTGTATTAAATAGCAATTAATAATAGCACTGTTTAGTGTTTTTAATATTAATTTTGTTAATTTTAGGATGTTCTACAAAATTAAAAGGCAGGACATTTTGCTGAAAATAATGTAAAAAGGTACATCGCATTTAATTACATTCAAAGATGACATTTAAGTGCACTTTTACAGCTTGCAGTTAATTGCAAACTGAAACAACATTTTCACATGAAAACGCGCTAGTGTAAACGCAGCCTCATTTAAGCGTAAACTTTGAACCAGGATGGTGCAATTGTTCATTTAAGGAGGCGAAAAGAGCCCGGAGAGCTTCTTTTTAATAGCATATCTGAATGCCTAATGTCGGGACGAGTGGAGAAATCAAACACATGACCATTATGAATGCATGTTCTCAAGTACAAAACAGCTTTGATGTCTTCACGGCCCGCGGGTCAACAGAACAAGTGCTGCTTTATCTTAATTGAAAAAATTAATTCATTAACCTGACGCCTCAATACTTGCGCTCAACTTTCTCATTTTCGCTTCCATTTTAACAAGTGAGAGCCTGAACAGAGGAAGAAAGATGGGACGAAAGGGACAGAGGCAACGCAATGAAAGAGAAGATGTGAATTAAAGGAGAGCTAAGAAAGTTTAGCTCGTGTAATTTGATTAATAATGGTAAATGAAGAGAGACGCACAAACAAGAGACGATAATAACACAGACACAAACTGAACAACAATACAAAAGCTTCTTCTGCTACATATAAAATGCTATAATTTATTGTCATCAAATAGCACTAAACCAGCCATATAAAAGAACTAGAAAACAAGGTGTAGTGAACAAAACCATTTACTGTAATGTATACGAATTTGCAGAGAATTTAACTCTGTTAACTTGAAGTAAATCTGTATTTTACTTGAATATGGCAAGGTTTAGGTTAAAAATAACTGATTTTATGCTATTAAATGTTTAAATGTATATTTTTAAATAATTTAAAATGTTTTAAAGAATAACTTTTGTGCTAATTTAATGTTAAAATATTGATTAAATACAGTTTCATAATTATGTATTAATCGAAAAAAGGTAGTCTGACGTATTTACCTGTAAAACTTATTAACCTGTACAAATTAAAATATATAAAATAATACTAAAATATATAATATTTTTAAGAATTAAAAGCTGTATTTATATGAACAAATAATCAACTTATTTTGTATTGATATACTGTATATAAAAATAAATATACATTAATATTCAAATATTATAAAGATCATTAGGATATAAATTAGTGGGTAAAACCTTATGAATGAAGGATAGTAAAAATATAGCTATAATGTAAAGATTTTACATGTATTTAAACATTTAAGTAAATATCTTTAATTGTTGTAAAAATTATATTATTTATTTATTTCCTAAAAAAAAGTTAGTCAGGAGACAATAATGTACAACAACAAAAAATTATTTGCATCGTAGGGCTGTCAAAATTAATTGTTTCTTCTTCTTACGAAAAATTCAGTATCGGTTCAGTCATAATTATTACATACTGATGTCATTTATAACGTGTTATATGTCAGTAGCTTACTATGAAATTCATAAATTATTTATTAATTAATTAATTACTTATGCGTGTAATTGAAATGCTCCAACTACTTAAAAAGCAGATAGCTGTGCACAGTTCACTGCTTGTGACTTTGCTGGACAGTCTTTCACTGACAAGGAAGTACATCGGAACCCAGCTAGGAAAAAATTAAAGCTGAAACTCTCTCACTCTCTGTGGCTTCTTTGACCTACTGGAGTATTCGTGAGGTAATGTTTTAATTCTTCTTTCGGATATTTCAACAATAATGTTACTTGTGGATCTAGACACGACCGTGTCTGCAGAGCAAGTTCTCCACTGCGTCGCCATCTATAATAGATCAGCTGTGATCGCCGTGGCTGTATACACGGGACAAAATGTATTAAAAATAATATATAAATATAGATATATTAATAAATTATACATTTTAATACAATAATTATGGTGTTGTTAAGTTAAATATCAAATTATTTATGTAAAACATCACTGAGATATCGAATTGAACCAAATTGATGGCATGATAATTGTAATCGAACTGTGAGACCAGTGTAGGTTCACACCTCTACTGCATCGAAAGAAAAAAAAATGAAATCTATAGCTTCAAAAAATTTAATCTGTGCAATAATATTTCTTAAACAGTCTTTTAATAAAGAAACAAAAGAGAACACAGAAGAAACTATTCGATTGTGTTAAACATTAAATGCCAGATTTGTTGTAACACACTTCAGTGGCATTCTTAAATGCACAGTTTGACAGATCTTTACTATATTAATCTTTCTGTCTTTGTCTATGGGGGTAGCTATACAAGATTACGTTTGACTGTCAAAACACAGTTATAGTTGAGGACGAAAGACGTGAGAAATACTGCTGTGTTTTCTGTTCTGCTTGTCAAAGCACTTAATAATCACACACAGACAATTACTACAATATTTGAAGATTAATATGTAGTTTCAATGTTCAGAATGTGCGTTACAGTGATTTTAAACTATGTACAGGAGATTCAAAACATATTCGATTATTTGTTTTGTTAATATTTTACTGATTTTTAATCAATTATTATTTAATTAAATAAAAAAATTTTGTTTTTCATTTTTTAAATGTTTTTATTTAAAATCATTACTTAAATATAATTTTTTTTTTAAAACTGTGATATTAATATAATTTTTTATTGGATTTTATAATAATCTTTGTTTTAACATGTTGTACTTGGAAAAAAATAAATACAATTTTACCTGAATTAATAAAGTGCTTAAGTAATACAATTATTTCGTGTCAACTGGAGACATTTTAATTTCTTATTTCTATCAACAAATGATATATTTAGAATTTAATGTTTCAGATTATTTTGCGAAAATAAAATGTTAATGTGAGTGAAACAGTGTTTAATCATCAATTACATTATTGTGAAATATGTGCATTAAAACATATACAATAAAAATGTGATCAAATTAAATTTATTTAATTTTAAATTGTTTTAAAGAAAAATATATATTCAAAAAAATGTTAAAAGTATAAAAAAAATTACATTTAAAATATTAAAATAAATAAATATAAAAACTATTGTTATGCTAAATGACATTTAAGCTGGTTTATTCGGTCATTAATAAATAAACAGCCATTATTAAAATGAATGAATGAATAAATGATTGATTGGTTGATTAATTGATTGATTGATTGATTGATTGATTGATTGATTGATTGATTGATTGATTGATTGATTGATTGATTGATTGATTGATTGATTGATTGATTGATTGATTGATTGATTGATTGATTGATTGATTGATTGATTGGCTGACAAATAAAATAAATAAACATGATGCGTATGAAGAAAACATTTTGGCCTCACGTAAAAAAAATGTTGTTAACATATTTGTAGTTACATTATTTTGCAATATTATTTGATAAATTTAAAGCATCTTTAGTGAATTATAAAGTAATAGATTCTTCAAAGTTTTTCTGATCCATAACTTTTTAAAATAATGTATCTGTCTTCAAAAAAAATAATTATAATAAAATTCAAAAATAAAAATTTAAACAATTGTCATGCCATTTTATAAATCTAAATTATAGAAAAATAAAATGAATGAATTTTAATAAAAATCAAATGAATGTCATAAGTAAATCACTTCACTGAGCCACCACTCCCTCCACAATACTACTACTACTACTACTACTACTACTACTACTACTAATAATAATAATAATAATAATAATAATAATAATAATAATAATAATAATAATAAAAATATTAATAATAATAATAGTAATGCAATCCTTTGTGGGTTGAGGGATTTTAATATCAGTCTGAGAGAGGAAGATAATCTGCAGATGAGATCCAAAATAAAGCAGAAGCTTTGGGTTAAAGAGACACCGAGAAACGGAGAGAAATAAATGGTTTCCACACCCTTATCAGGTCAAGCACAGGAGAGAGAAGACGATTACCATCACATCTAACCCGGCTCTTCACACACACACAAACCTTTGACTGACAAATATATTTCCATTTGAAAAGGCATTTCTAAAAGCTGATTTTGCGGCTGAATTGAGGGTCATAATGTTGGAGCTGCAGTCCGAAAAGCTGTGTATGTGTCTGCATGTGAGCGTTTATATTTGTAAATATCTACGATTCAGAAGCCTGTACATTCAAATATAAAAAAAGCACACTCGGACTTAAATGCTAAGATTTTGCAAATCTGGCCCACGGCATTCAAGCGTCGATAAACTCAGTTGTGTTGAGAGCAGAAAGAGCTCAAGTTTGGGGCCACTTTCGATGTAAGGCTCTTTCATTTCAGTCGTTTCATTGAGGTTCAAATCGAAACGGCTGAAAAGACACATTTTGAAAAGTTTTCTGGGCTCACAATAAGTGTGAAAATGCGTGTAAATGTGCAATGAATAATTGACTCAAAAGAACAACAACAACAACAAAACGGAAACTGTCATTACTAATACACCTCCTACACCTTCATGTTGCTCCAGATATGAATAGTGATACCTTTCTCGGTTAGACCCGAAAGGACAACTTTAAAAAATCTTCATGTTGTCTGAATCCTGGCTCAACCTGTGTGATTTTTAATAATCCTGTATGATTGTAGCTTGTCAGACTGCACAGACATGATTCCCATGTTATACAGTAAGGCCCGGGACACGCCAAGCTGATGCCAAACAACTAGCACCAACAAAATCCAACTGTGTTGCCACCTCCCGTTACATCTGGTTCCTTCTGAATCAAAAGACTGCCCGTGAACACACAAAATGGACAGCAGGACTGATTCAAGAGCAAGTGTCCTGTGCCTGCACAAAAAGAACTGTCTTTTCACACCACAAGAACAGTATCTTCTATCGGTTTTCTTGTTCAGAATGGCAAAAGCAAAACTAATTTCGTAATGTGACGCTGACCAAGGAACCAACAAAGTCCAACAGCTGACTGTCAGCTTGGCGTGTCCTGGCACTATGACCTCAGTTGACAAAATGTGTATGTTTACCTGGACGCCAATAATCCGACAATACTATTAAGACAATACTCTGATTAAGAGTCTACCATGTAAACAGCGATTTTTTATTAATTTAATCCGGTTAAGGTCATAATCGAACTAAACACCGTACAGTTTTTCCAACTGCTTACACACAAAATCTTTTTATGTCACACAATTTCTGAAACTTCTAACTCAAAATGCAAAACCACACAGCAAATCTCCAAAACTAGAAGCTATTTCGCAGCCTTTATATTGTATAAAACACTTTTTTTTCAAAACACTACGCACAATTCTCTTCCTAAAACACAAAACTCTAACAGGAAGCAACATGCTTTTCTTTTTCCAAACACAACCAATCAAAATGTAACACTTATTCACCAGACCACACACATACACACACTCCTCAAATGTGGAAAGACTTTGTAGTAAATGTGGAAAAATGTTTTAACTGATCATTAACCAATCACTGCTTTACTGAAGTACAGGCTTATACTGTAAAAAGGTCAAAGGTGACGAGATACATGTCTGTTCTGGTCTAAAACTGGACCTACCCCCATATTCCTACCCCCATATTTACATTTTATAAATCACAAATTATTCTAGAATATAATAAAGGAATTGTTCACACATTCCTCAAAAGTGGGGTCACTAATTTCTTTACTGATCCGTAACCAATCACTGCTTTATTGTGGTACAGGCCAATAAATATGCCAAAGGTGATGGGACACTGGACTATTCTGATACAAAAAATATATATAATAATAATGTGGCACCCTATTCACAGTGTGTAGTTTTGTGCCTACCCTCATATTTACCTTTTCTAAATTCTAAATTTCTCCAAAAAGAATAGAGTTATCCTTCTCAGCCTGGTGCTGGAAAGTGTACGATGGCCGATTAACTTATACATTAACCCTTTAAAATATATATTATATTATATTATATTATATTATATTATATTATATTATATTATATTATATTATATTATATTATATTATATTATATTATATCACACTAAACAACAAGTTGCAGTAGGAATAACTGTAGACTAGACTGTTATCACACAAGTTTGTTGATACGCATACTAGAACTTATTCTGTTAATGTGTTTCCATCATAGTTCATGCACTTTTTTTCTTTTATTCTCAAAAAAGTGTTTATCCTACTAAGATGTGTGCATACAATTTTAAGCGCATTTTCAACATTTATTCACATCTTAACGTTTTAATTAAGCATTTTTTATGCAGTATTCCAAAATGTGCAAAAGTTGGATGGATGGAAACATAGCTAGAGGTTACAGCTTTTAAACATAATAGCATAAAAATCCAAAACAATATCACGGCAATTCCTATCTTTGATTTAGTGACTAATTCACATAAATTCGTACAATCTCATTTGTACAATTTATTACGATTTGCTTATCCCTCATCTATGACTGGGTTTAGGGGCAGGGTTGGGTGCCACGTCTCCTTTTTAAAATTGTACATTTTCGCACAACTGAACTCGTACAAATTAACCCCTAAACTGACAAAATATAAAATAGTTATGTTTCCTCGTGAGATCAGGCTGGAATAATCATATACATTGTTTTGATGTGTGCAGTATTTCCTCAAGCCTGTATTATGAATTCCAAAGCACCTGCAGCTCGTCTCTCACACATACACTTACACTTTGTGCCAGCGCCTGGGTGGGTACTTTTGACAAGGTGAACTTCATGCATCGCATAAATGATGAATAACTTCAGTGAGAAGCAACAGTGAAGGTCAAACAGAGAGAAAGAATACAGTCTCTCTCCTTCTCTCTTTCTCCACCACCATTGCCTTCATCCTTCTCTTTTATGTTCATAAAACTAGAGGTCACTCTTTCAACTGCTTATGGCAAAACGGCAACATTTTTCAAACCACTGAACGCAAAGAAAACATGGAGTATTGAAAAAAAAAATGTCTTTGACCCAGAAATACAGGCACGGTGAATACAATGATACTGAACAGCTTATGGGTAGTGTCGAAGTGATGGAAAAAGTTGTCTCAAGGACAATGCAAAAATATTATGAAGGTTATTATTTAGCATTAAACCTGGTTTATACTGCTAGTTTGTTTGAGTGTGCGCGGCAAATGTATCGTCATCGCTGTTTGCGGAGGTTCACTTTGGGTGCGTGCGACATGATTTCAGCTGGCGAAGTGCAGGTTTTTTTTTTTTTTTGAGACTCAAGACTTTTTTTTGAGACTTGATTTGAGTTGAACACTTTGAAGATATTTTGTTTGAAACAGGTATGACTGTACAGACATCTTTATGATCCGTCCATGCGTGATCATAGGGATAATCAGATGGCAAAAAATTCTTAGCTAGAAAATTCAACAGTAGTGGGAAAAAAAGAAAGTTTTTGTAAAAGTTTAGAAAAACTTGAGGGATGAGTTTGTTAAAACCAAAAAGAGAGTCCATGGCAAAAGTGGAGACCCGGTTTGTTTTAATGCACAATTACAAGATATGTTTTTCCACCATTTATTGGTTTAACACTGATGTATATATTACAACTTTAAATTTAGAACAATTCAATAGCTACAAAACTAAAATGAAGAAACAAATTATTTCTTTGATAACTGAAAAAGAATATTTGAATCGGTTTACAATCATTTTTGCCTTTTTAGCATATTAGTAGAGCACAAACTAGCCAGACAGTAATGTTTAAATTGTTGAGTGGGTTAAATAAAAAAAAAAGTCTTTAGTTTTTAGATTTTTAGTAAGTGTACTTTTTTTTGCTTTTATTTTAGCCACAATAAAAAAAAAATATAGTTGTAGAGTAGCGCATGCTCTCTGTTGTCACTAATATTTTTAATAAACTTTAAAAGGTGGAACTGTCCAAGACATGAACCAAAGCAAGTAATGCATCAAAGTTTGAATTTTAAAAAATCTTGAATGGCTATAAAAATCTTTATAATCATTAAAATAAATTATTAAAATAATTCATTTAAAAATCTTGAACGAGATTAATAATAAAACGTAGTTCCGGAAACGTTCTACTTCTCTGTTTATCCACTGATTTTACAGTGTGTTTCTTTTGTCTGCCCCCTTTCTTTTTAAAGAATATCGCAACGGCGAACATGTCAAGTATAAAAAACTTGTCCATTTCGTAAGGTGCGCAAGCAGTCAGCAGAGGTTTGCGACATGGCGCCTTCATTATTTGTCCTTCAAAATGTAAAAAGTGCTTTGTTGTTGTTGTTAAGCAGAAAACAAGAATTTTGGAAACTGATGATCACCGACTTGTATTATTTTAAATATGAAAGTGAACGGTTGCTGTTTTCCAACATTCTCTAAAATAACTATTTTGTGTGTGAGTGCATGTGTGTGTTTAGGATGAGTAAATTTTCATTTTTCTGTGAACTATCCATTTATAGAAGAATAGAGAGATGGATGAACTGTCTTGGTATGTGTGAAAGAGAGAGAGGGAGACAGCGAGAGGGAGACAGCGAGAGAGAGAGAGAGAGAGAGAGACAGAGAGAGAGAGAGAGAGAAATAATAAAGGTAATTTGGGCTGTTTGCGCTCTGTTGCACGGCAGCTCTTGGCAGGTCTAATAGCCTTTCATTACACGTTTCCTCTTCAGCCAATTAGAGCTGCCCTTTTCCTGCCCGCCTGCCTTGCAGCCAACCAGATCCAGCCTTTCATCTGCGCTTTGGTCACTGACGCACGTCTAATGAGATACACACACACACACACTGTATACTGTTGCGATCAAAACTATTCCACCCCCTAGAGACCACAACAATCTAAAAATATAAGCTTTTCTAAAGATAATTTTATTGCATTTGTAACAATTTAGTGGCATATTAAAACGGATGATATCCTTATATATTAACGTTTAAAAAAAATTTCAGTTATAGGGCTCTGTTTTAACGATCTAAAAGCATTAAAGGCGGTCCAAATCCACTTTTGCTATATTAAGGATGGAAAAATATGCTTTGCACCATGGCGCATGGTCTAGGGTTGTGCTTATTCTCTTAATGAGTTCTGGGTGTGTTTTGAGCATAACGTGCATTAAACCAATCAGAGTCTCATCTCCTATTCCCTTTAAGAGTCAGTTGCATAGCACCATGGTGCATTTGCTATTTACGTGGCGGACTTTGTAAGTCATACTTGTCAACCCTCCTATTTTTTCCGGGATTCTCCCGTATTTTACAATTTTATCCCGCTATCATCCCATTAAGGTATTTTCTCTTATTTCTCCCGTATTTTCAATATTTCAAAGAAGGGTGGCTATAAACATTAAAAAGCTGATCTTCCCTATATGCAACCAATTCCGCCGCACCACTAGGGGATGCCCCTTAATCTTAAATGTGAATGTGTTCTGTGCTTCCATTTTATTTAGGCATGAAAACACTTTGAAATAAATATAAAGAAGGCAGGATTACCTTCCTTTCTATTACAGGCGCCGTTGCCATTCTTATACCATCCTCAAAACAGTCAGTTGATAGTGGTGCGTGACCAGTAGCATGACTGTTAGATGCACTCCTTAGTTATAGATAGAAGCTGTTTCCAAAATGGATTCCCAAATGTGATTTGAAGTGGAGCAAGTGATTTAAAGTGATTTGGGTGTGTGTTTAAACAGACATTTACATATAATTAATAATGATAGAAATAATTGTGTCTTAAATGAGCATAAACAGTTAGGAAAGCAATCAAATGCTTTCATTGTAGATCTGTGAATTTTTTAAGTGACACCTCTGTTATTTAACGTAATCAAACGGAAAAGCTGCTCTTTAATCAGAATGTTTAAATTATACAGTGAAGACAAGGTTAATTGAATTTTATAACGTGATTTTATTTCTTTATAATAGCTATTAATTTTAATAGGCGTATGCCTTATTTTTTACATCCCAACGTTGACAAGTATGAAAAACTGAATGCTTCACTAGTGAGAAAACAGTTAAACAGACTATCTGCAGTGCAAGGATAAAAAAAGACTCTATTTGGGCTATTTTCTCTTTACTTTACTTTTACTCCTTACTCCTTTACTTTCCTGGATAAAGAAACAGTGTTGTACACACTCCACAGAAGACATCCATTAGCCTACATATTTAATTTTGTTTGTTAAGTACAAAGATTTGTTTCAAAACTATTTCTAAATTCAGTTCCAATTTCCATCAAACAAATAAATTAACAATAATAAGGAAGAGAGGTCAAAAAAGTTAGTCATATCCAAACACACGTCCTATTCTTATGCCCCATATGGTGAAGACTTTAGACCAGCTTTTAGTTGGTCAATAACACAGTCTATTTCAGTTCCTCAAAAAAGCAACGTGCCAACACTGCACCTTAACACACCGGCACAGCCATAAGTCCACAAAGTGGCACAAAAGGATTTACTAACATGAACAAACAATACATTTATTACAGTACATAGTCACATTTGTTAATACTTGTTAATTGTAATAAAGTTGTTCAGTGTTAATTTATGTTAATTTGCAGTGCATTACCTAAGGTTATGAAGAATGAATAATAATTTTTAGTACTATACGATAATATACTACACTTTAAAAAAAATTCTTAATATTACGGTTTATTTCTTGGCAGCTGGGGTGCCGAAAAAAAAAACCCGTAAACCTATGACGGCTAAATTACAGAAATTTACTGTAAAATAACAGGGGTTAAATTACAGAAATTTACCAGAAATTTTAATTTAAGAAATTTCTGTAATTTAATGTAAACCGTAAAATAATGGCTGTTAATTTTTTTTTACTGTGTATGAAAAATAGATGCTGCACAAGTATTGATCACTATTAGTTCATGTTAATTAATACATTAACTAACATTAACTAATGAAACCGTATTGTAAATGTAAGCAGTTATTTAACTTTTATTTAATGAAAAAATGTTTTTTTAAGTCACAAAATTGAAATAAATTTTGTGACAGAATAATAAATGTACAAAACAGAAAAAAAGGAGAAAGAAAATAGCTTAATAATGTTACCCCATTCATGTATTTAAGCAGTTATGGACAAATCTAAATACTGTATGTGTCAAAAAAGCTACAGAGAAGACTCACCAGTTAGCAAGTCTATGGTTACAAGAAGACACTTGGTTTAGGCATTGGCCATGAAGAACAAAAATGGGAAACTTGAATATGCTAACATTCATTTAAAAAGGGCTGTGGAGTTCTGGAAGAATTGTTGAACCCATGGATGAGCAATCTACACTCTATAAAATATCTGTTAAATAACAGTATTTCATATTTTTCATTTACTTAGTTGTGAATTGCAATATGGTACCTTGATCTCTGATCTGTCGACTTCAAAATCTGAAAATGCAACTCTACAGTTGACTTAAAAGTGACATTTATTAACATTTTTGTAGTTTGAAATAATATAATGTATAAAAAAAGATCTGTAAAATAACAGAAAATGTACAGGCAGTTTGTTAAATGTAAGGTTTTTACCTGTAAAATACAACACCAACCCAGACAGTATATCACTTTAAACTATTAAAAATCATTTTAAAAAGTTGAAAGTTGTTGGAAAAAATATCAAGGTCCCCTAATGCAATTCAAAAACAGAAATAAACAGGTGAAAATAAAAAATAAAAACACGAATCACAAAATACGGAAAACAGATGTTTCTTACAGTGTATATCTATTTGGGGGAAAGGAAAGATTTATGAAAGTTAAATGTTTAGGAGGGGCACTTATAAGGGTGCTTTGTTGTGGCCGGAAGTGGAAATGTTAACAGGAAGTGCAAATCTTAACGATATAAAAGATATTATGGATTCTTTGAAGTATCGGATATAATTCAGAAGTTTGATGACCTTTAAATTACCTAGCAGGACACTCAAACAAAGACAATGAAGCATAGTTTAGGTATAGAATGCTTTTTGAGTAGCCTATACTGTACATATAGTCTACTCCTACACATAGACCTATACATAGGTCTCAAACCTGACATATAAAAAAAACTTATTCTGACATGCACAAAATAAAATAATATTAAAATATACTGTATAAAATCTAACAAAAATGTTATCATTTAAATAATTAAAAGCTGAATTAGATAGAAAAGTAAATATGTAGTAAGTAAATATATTTGATATATAATTATGTTTAATAATTAATGTATACATGTTAGTTAGTTGTAAAAATGCATAAGTTAAATGTAATATGTAGATATTAAAAAGGTAAAATTATCAGATTTTATTAGCAGATAAATAAATGTGAAAATAAATAGGTAATCAATAAGTAGCTAATCAATAAGTAGAGCTAGTAGAACTTGATTATGTTTACTTCGGAGTCATTAGCTTAAATTATAAAAAATAAAATGTATTATTATAACTATTTTAAGTGTGAGCACCACATCAGATTTTATCAAATTAAAGCTAAGGCTAATGCTAACTGAACTTGATTTAAAAAGCTCCTATTTTGCATTATAAAAGGACATATTTTGGTTTTGGGGTCTCCAACAACAGGCTGATATGCATGCAACGTCAAAAAACACTTTCATTGTCTTATAATATGCATTTATTTTTACCTAATTATCCCAGCGACTCCCTTATGATTCGTTCAGAGATCCATTTGTCCCAAACCCTTCCTTAGCGCGAAGCTAAACTGCCCAGATTGGACCGATGACACAGTCTGTTATGATTGGTCGACTGCGTTCAGCGCGAGATGGAGAGAAATGCCCACCACGGCTATGAAGTAGCAAAGAGTATGTGAGAGCCCAATGCAGGAATGCAATAAAGCAATGCAGTTAACTACTCTACTCTTAACCCTAACCCCAAGTAAAAACAACACCACACATTCAGTACAACTTTCAAAACAGTTCAACTTTTGCCACTGTGTGATCCACACAAAAGTTGAACTATTTTGAAAGTTGACTGCGTCGCATGTGTATGAACAGCTGATGGTGGCCATAGCAAAGACAAAAAGCAGAGGATCATGAGTTCAGAAATGCATTTACTGTAAATCGCTAAAGGAAGAAGCATGTGGCATGTTTTTAACATGGTCTTAGGCGCGATATGTAAATAGCCGCATGCAGATTTAACCTGAGAGATACAATACAAGCCCTGATCTGTAATAGATAATTGATTACAAGCCGTGCTGGACGATTACAACTTATAACACACATTTAAACACATAAATACTGTAATTCCCATTCAAATAGTCTCTGCTGCTCCTTCCTTTAATAGCAAACGGCTAGCGAATCCCACATTGCAGTGTATCAATTGTATCAAAAATCAAAAAAAATGACAGGAACAAACACAGCACTAGGTTGGCCATACTGTGGTGTTGTTGTGTATATGAACTTTAAGACTTTATTCCCCACAGCCAAATTTCCATCTGTCAGTGATCGTTATCTTCATGTCATGATCAGTCCTGTGATCCCCCACGCTCTGCTAGTGTTTAAAGGGAAAGGTGCATTCACATTTTACCAGATCTGGAACGACATATTTGGTGATATACTGTATCAACGTCGACGTGATCCAGCAAAAGACCCGAACCCAACACGATTCATCTATTCGTCTCTGAGTCGACTATTTCGTTAGAGAATCAATAGTTTTAAACACAGCGCACTTTGAGATTTAAACCTCAGTTGGATGTTTTCATTCACTTAGAGCTGTGTTACACACTGCAAGGAAGGTCATTTTCAAAAACCCATAATTGGGGCTCTTTAATGTATGTATGTATGGATATATGGATGGATGAATGTATGAAAACAAACAAACAAGCAAATAATAAATCTGTTTTTAGGTGTAAAATTGCAAAGTGACAACATGTTTGTGATGACATTTGATGACTTTTCTTGTGATAATTCCCAAACAACCACTCAATCAACAACAAATAAAACATTATGTTAGGAAATTAATTATATATCTGAATTATACTTGAATTTTATGTTGCTTTAAATAAAAGTCGTTAAAAACAAATGATCAAATATAAATGTAAACATACAATATACTTTAATTTCTATTTATGTTTCCGTACAGTACATAAAGCAATGAAAAAATGAAAACAAACCTTTTTTGTGAACTTGACATCTGTCAAAGTCACTTTCCCAGGGACAATCAAAAAAAACAACAACAAGTGACATAAGAGGAAGTTCGTTCTTTATCAGAATGAAAGAAAAAAGGGGTGTGAAAGTGTGACCAGGATGTTGAGGTGACAAAATACAATT
Source organism: Danio aesculapii (assembly GCF_903798145.1). NCBI lineage: Eukaryota > Metazoa > Chordata > Actinopteri > Cypriniformes > Danionidae > Danio > Danio aesculapii. Next base: position 34,026,591 of record NC_079438.1, on the reverse strand, counting down.
GTAATAATAGGCATGTATGTGTGTATGTGTGTGTGTGTGTGTGTGCTTGATAAAGAGTGAACTTCACTAATGGCAGTTTTGTAACCCAACATAAACCCGTTATCTCCCACGCACAGATTTCAATCACACCGGGACCCCTATTACCATACTGGCCCCTTCACACACACATACACACAGTCTCTGAGGGTGTCTATTAGCATACTACCCCCTTAACACTGGGTAGGGGGGTTAATCTAGACAAGGGGGGATTCTTTAGCCCAAGGAAATAAACACACACACAAACACACACTCACACATCTTAATAAACAGAACGATTCAAAGCTGTGGGTTTTATCTGTCTCTCTTTTTAACAGGCCTGTAAATTTTAATGGGATTTAATTTGTGATTGGAGTAACAAAATGTGCTGCGAGTCCACTGGGATTCACACTGACGTGTGTGTGTGTGTGTGTGTGTGTGTGTGTGTGTGTGTGTGTGTGTGTGTGTGTGTGTGTGCGTGCGTGTGCGTGTGTTTAGGAAAGTGTCAGTTCCACTGTAATTGGTTACTCGTGTTTGCTTAGACAAGCATTGTTATTATTATTGCTCATTCTTAAGGTTTGAATATATTTGTAACTGTATGCATTTAAAGCTGCTGTGTAACTTGTCATTTCACACTTACACGCTAAATGTTTGAAAATGTGAGTGTTGCATTGAGACTTTAATAAATATTGTTTACAGACAGACAGACAGACAGACAGACAGACAGACAGACAGACAGACAGACAGACAGACAGACAGACAGACAGACAGACAGACAGACAGACAGACAGACAGACAGACAGACAGACAGATAGATAGATAGATAGATAGATAGATAGATAGATAGATAGATAGATAGATAGATAGATAGATAGATAGAACCTAAAAAAGATAACCTAAAACTAACTCTGATATTAAAACCCACACCTGATATTTATACAATAATTAATTATTTCATTGTTTTATTATTTTATTGATATTATTAACTACATTACATATCAATTAACATGTTTTATTTCAATCACATTTCATTTTAGTTTGTTTCCTTTATTTTGTTCATGTTATTTCATTCCATATCTATTAATACAACTTATTTTAATAATGCTATTTATTAATCTTTCATTTTTAAGTCATTTTTTTTTAATTATTGAATTATGATGCTATGCTGGTGGATAATAATTTGCTGATGGGTGGATTATTTGGGCAAATGTATATAAAAGGTCTTAAAATTTTATTTTGATTTAAAGTAATTGGTCAGACGAACGGAAAGATGAACAGATGGGACGGATGGATGGATGCTTTTTATTCTATAAGGTATCAGGAAGTTTCTCCAATAATAATAATAATAATAATAATAATAATAATAATAATAATAATAATAATAATAATAATAATAATAATAATAATAATATATGTACATGAAAACATATCGACAAGAGGACAAAAAGGATATTAGATAAAAATACATAAAAATATAATTGTTTACATACACTTAGATATAAATATAGATATAGACATAAAATATAAATTTTATTTAAAATGTTGCAAAATGAATATGCATTCAGTACAAATATTTTTTTTTTAAATGTCATTTTTTCTTTACAACAATTAATTTTTTAGAACATTAATCTAATTTATCTATTCAATATGTTTTAAATGAAATTAACAAATCTAAAAAAAGAAGGAGGGGCACATGAAGTCATATAAAAGCCAATGTGTCTTTCTGACAGGTGTAACTACTTAGAAACCACCCAGATAACATTAGCAATCGCATAGAAACACCCAGGCAACCAATCTCAAAGCGCTATTATTGTTTTGATTTTTATTTTTCACAAGAGCAAAGCACTGATTCATTACAAATATTATCTCTGCATCAAAAATGTGTGTAGAAAACAAGTAAAGAACATTAAACAAAGCCAAACATAAACTTTCACGCTGTCTATTAAACACATTACACTTTACCCAAGCCCTATTTTGTGTGACAGTTTGCAATTTGAGTGTTGTAAGTGTTACTTCAAGCTTAGTATTGTTTCCAAATTGACAAATTACATGTGTCATCTCTCCTATTAAGTTGTAGCAGTTAATCCTAAAATTGTAGGGTACTTGTATCTACTCATTACAAACACACACACCCTTAAGATCTGATGGCTGGAGTTAAGATTCTTGAAATGCAAGTGTGTGTGTGTGTGTGTGTGTGTGTGTGTGTGTGTGTGTGTGTGTGTGTGTGTGTAAAAGAAAAAGACACTAAGTATGTGTTTGCATTTTAAGCAGGACTGTTTAATGACAATATCTCACAAATCACAATATAGCGCTCACACACACTCATATCTATCTGATGTATCTATCTACTGTATCTATCTATCTACCTATCTATCTATCTATCTATCTATCTATCTATCTATCTATCTATCTATCTATCTATCTATCTATCTATCTATCTATCTATCTATCTATCTATCTATCTATCAATCTATCTATCTATCTATCTATCTATCTGAAAAATGAATGCGATCAGCTTTAATTAAAGTTTTTATTATAAATATATGGTTTAAAACATACTCAAATATTGTAGAAATTAATTAATACCACATGAATAAAATAAAATAAAAATATAAAATAAAATTTCAAGACTTCACACTTAGCTGATGATTGATAATAAAGCTTGTTTGGCATGCTGTCCTGGAGAGAGCCCTGAGCTTGTAAAATCCTCAAGCCCTGGGCTCCCTCCCATTAGCAGTGCAAGAGGGGAGTTTGAGCTCAGATAGATCTCGATGAACTCCCCTGACTTGTTAATGGCTAATTACAGAATATAGGGATGGCTATACTGCTTACTAAGAGCTCGTCTATAGTGCCAATTCGGTCAAATTACTTATATTGGATGGTTTTGAACTGTGTAAGGAAAGCCCGGGGAAACCCACGTAAGCACAAGGAGAACATGCAAACTCCTCACAGAAATGTCAACTGGTCCAGTATGAACTTTTAACTAGTGGCATTCTTGCTGTGACATCAGTGCTAGTCATTGGGCCACCGTGTAGATCGATCTAGAAAAAGGAGGAAGGAGTAGGGGTGGGAGGGGGTATTCTTCTAGACAAAGATACTGAGAAAAGAAATTATTAGTGAGTTAGGAATCGTCTGATTGATGAATCATGAGTTAGCTAATGTGGGACCAGCTGTGGTCAATCATAAGCATGTGCTCCTTTCGAAATTAGTTTATAAATAAACTTCATAAAATTAAAATTAAATTAAATTAGTTATTATAGTTATCACAATAGTTATTGTTCTAAAGCAGCTTATGCTACACGTCATTACACTATTATTAAATGGTATTACATTGTTATTTATTCCATTGTTATATATTATAACCTGGAGGACCGAAGTGTGATAAACAGAAAGAGAGAAAAAAAAGTATAGATCTATATAAATCTTTACTTAACTTGAACATCTAGCAGTTTGTTTATACTAAGATTTAATTTATAACTCATGATATTGTTTTACAGAAAAACAGAACCTCTTTTTTAATAAGTCTTAAGTGTTTGGCTCCAGAGGGCCTGCAAATCTTTTTTAATTAGATTTTTTTCATAATTTACTAAACAATGACAAAAAATATTTGTCAATAACTACTAAATCACACAGACACACACATCAATATAACATTATGTATTTTATCTGTATACTATGTGTATTATGTTTCATTATATTTTCCCTATACTTTTATTATGTTAAAAATATTTCCAGGTTTGTTTGTTTTTTTACAATTGTTTTTGCATGTAATCTTAAATTTGCAAGATATGTGTATCTACTAATCACACAAACACATACACACACACAAACTTTGATAGCTTTGATTGCTGGAGTAAAGATTCTTGAAATACAGGTGTGACCGTGTGTGTGTGTCTGTTTGTAAAAGAAAGACACTAGTTATTATATTATATTATATTATATTATATTATATTATATTATATTATATTATATTATATTATATTATATTATATTATATTATATTATATTATATTATATTATATTATATTATATTAACCCCATTGTTGATTAGTTAATAATTTTAATAACTGAAGAATGTTGTCTTACAAAAAATAATTACATACACAATATAATTACATCATTAAACACACCATTTTATCACTCAATATTTTGGTCCACAAAAGGGCAGCATGGACATTCACAATGTGTATCTTGAGGTCTAATTTACTCATTGGCACCTTCAAGAAAACTTCAAAATGCCCTAAAGACAATGGTGTCACTCACACACACACACACACACACACACACACACACACACACACACACACACACACACACACACACACACACGTGTACGACACACTCACAGATGATTACCATACTCTACATTACTGCTGTACAGATAAGTGCTGTCTTCCTCAGGGAAAACACACACATACACACTTGCACGCACACACTTTTACAGATAAGTGTTTGGCTCCTGAGGGCCTGCCAATCCAGAGTAATCCTACAAACACTCTGAATTTTCATTTCAAACAAAAGGCAAATCCACACACAGACACGACCAAATCTGTTGCCCTTCTCCCCCTTTTCTCTCTCCCTCTTTTATTGTTCCTTGCATTTTCCTTTCCCTTTCCTTCAAGCTCAACCACTTGTTCCTCCTGCTTTATTCCAACCTTTTTTTGTGGAAGAATGAAGTGCGATGAACAGAAAGAGAAAAAAGAAAAATGTCAATGACAACAGAAGGAGATTGCTGAGAATATTACATTACCATCAATCAAATAGTTTATTGTTTCTAAAGCATTTGGTGCAAAAAGTTATTTGGTTGTAAGTGTATATTTTAACTGTTGGCTGGTAGAATGTTGAACTGGTGGCGCTAGAGAGTTTGAGATAGAACGCTAAAAATAGGAGTGGTAAAGGTTTAAATTATTTTCTATTAGTGTGCCAGACTTCATTTTTATTGATATATATATATATATATATATATATATATATATATATATATATATATATATATATATATATATATATATATATATATATATACTGTATATATGAAATGCTACTGTATTTGAAACTTTTGGTTGTCCTACAAATTTGAAATAGAAAGCTCAAAATTGGTACAGTAAATAATTACAGCTAGTGCCAAATTTCCCTGTCATTTTGTGGGGATTTGTGAATCTACAATAATTAACAAAATGATGCAATAATTCCAGTGGACATGGTGCCCAATAGAGAAATGCACATTAATTACTCATTAATGGTATTCAAGTCTTACCTGAATTTTTTTTTCTTCATTTTCTGGACATTCCCATGGTATTTTTTTACATTTATATCTCACAATCTGTACTTAACCACAAAACTGTGAAATTCAAAGTACAAGACTCAAATTTTTATCTAACTGATAAAACGTACCTATACATACAACCTTTTTGGAGTTTCCATCTTATATGAATACTAGAAGCAGTATACATGTATATATACATACATTATATATATATATATATATATATACATACATTATATATATATATATATATATATATATATATATATATATATATATATACATACATACATACATACATACATACATACATACATATACATACATACATACATACATACATACATACATACATACATACATATATATATATACATACATACATACATACATACATACATACATACATACATACATACATACATATATATATACATACATACATACATACATACATATATATATACAGTACATACATACATACATACATACATACATACATATATATATATATATATATGTGTGTGTGTGTGTGTGTGTGTGTGTGTGTGTGTAAAAAAATTATATACAATTTACACTGCTATACACACTCACACATACAAAGTAACCTGAAAAAGTCTAACTAACTATAACCTCAGACACACACAGCCACACACACTTACTCAGGTAAGTTCATTGACAGACAAAACTGTCAGCAGGAGCATTATGCTTGTCCACTGCTGTCTCGGACTGGTTGAAGGGCCTGTTGTGTTTGTTGGGGCCCTAGGGCCGGAGCTCTGACCCCTGGCTCCGCACTGCTCCATTAGAGTAATTACAGCTGGGGCCGAACAGCAGAGCAGGGGCAGATGAGGGCAAATTACATACTAACGGCTCCGCAGGAGTTACAGACACACTAACACACATCTACAGTCAGAGAAAACATTTATACAGCTCACACTAAAGGGTTAAACTGAGTGTAGCACATATACACTAGAATTTTTTTTTATTTTTTAAAATAAGCTTCTCCTGCTCACCAAGGCTGCATTTATTTAATCAGAAATACAGTGTAAATTGTAAAATTGTGAAATGCTATTTCACTATAAATTAACTGTTCGAGAGTAGTTTATGATTTAATTTGATCATTTATTCCAGTGATTTTTAAAGAGGAATTTTCAGCTTCATTACTCCAGTCTTCAGTCACATGATCCTTCAGAAATCCCTCTAATAGTATTTATTATTGTTATTGTTATTATTAATATAAATGGCAATAGTAATAAAAGCAATAATGACTGGAGTATTAATTTCATTTGAAAATACACACAATAGGTAATAAATAAATATTTAGTTATAAAAGTTATAAAACACTTATAAAAATAAGTATTTAACAATGTAATTTTTTTTACATTGAATAAATGCCGTCTTGATGAACAGAATAATTATAAATAAATTATATATAAATAAATATATAATTAATAAATAAATAAATAATTATAATAAAATAAAAATAAATAAATAAATAAATAAATAAATAAATAAATAAATAAATAAATAAATAAATAAATAAATAAATAAATAAATAAATAAATAAATAAAAATAAATTTTAAAAAAAAATCGACCCCAAACTTTGGAGCGGTAGTGTAGTTATACTGGAAAATGTAGTATTTTTAGTTTTAGAATTTCATATTACTGACTATCAATGGCACACATACCATGTATTTATTAAACAAAACAATTAAATGCTTTATAAACTAATATAAAATAAACGCTGCTTTATTATTAAAAAAAGAAACATGGAAAAATCACTTAGGAAATATATTTTAAAGACCATTTTAATTTCACAAGAGGGCTAATCATTTTGACTTCAACTGGATATTACAATCAAAGATACATTCTTGAAGAAGAAACTTTGAGTTTAGACTCATATACAATAATAATTATATATATTTTTTTTATTTAAATTGGTTCTAAAACAGCTTGGTATAGTAGTCTTTTTAATTAGCAGTTTTAAAAATCTGAAGATCAAATTTGTTTTATCTTTATTGTTTTGTTTTTTTAAGTACAACACTCTCTAGCTTGAGAGTTTTTGCTTCCAACCACATTGACACAGTCACACACACAGAAACACACCCAGGTGCTCCTGTTATTCCTGGAATGTTCCTTAAGTAATTGACGCCGAGCGATAAAGCTGGGTTGGTGATGATGTCACATCCTCCACGCGCAGCGCACATTACCCAGGATTCAGTGCTGTCAGCACTTTTGATAGGAATCTTTAGAATCCTGACCTCACAACACTAAAGGTCAGCACATACACATTATTACAACACACACTGCACAGTGTCGCAAGATCTGCTTAAAGGCACATTGCACCCAAAAATTAACATTTACTCACTATTTACTCAACCCCAAGTGCTCCCACACCCGTTTATTTTCAATTTTTTTCTGCTGAACACAAAAGAGATTGTTTGAAGAATGTTTACAACTAGTCATTGACTTCCATATTAGGAAGCACACAATTCTATGAAAGACTACTGGTTTGGCACCTTCTTCAGAATATCTTCTTTTGTGTTTAACATAATAAGAAAACAAAAACCCCAAACAGGTTTGATGAGTAAATGATGACATCATTTTAATTTGGGGGGAACTGTCACTTAAAACAAAGAGTCAATTGTCAAACATATTTAGTTTCATCATACATAAATAATATTACACGATATGTTGAAATGTTTCATTCTGATTGGCTGGAAGGCGTGCAATAAAGTTGTATAGTTTCAGTCAGTTTTATTCACAGTTCGAAACAAATGTGCTTACCTCATACATTAGCAGTAACTATGTGAACAGTGACAGGTGCCTATGCGTTCATTAACCAATGTAATCTTGACGACACTGTTGTGTGCTTCACCAGAGAGCCAATGGAGATCAACCAACTCACAATATGCTCAAAAATATTTGTGAAAATAGCTAACACGTTACTAAGAGCTATTAGATATTCCCGTGTCATTTACATGCACAGACATGGCCCCTCTCTGTCTGCCTGTGACTGATTCTAAAAAATAACTTGGCAAATGACCATGGAATAAGCAGAATTATCAACAGCATGCATGCCATGTGTTAAAAATTTTTAATTGCACTTCCACTCGATCCAAAACGGTTCCATGCCTCAATGTTAAGCATTTAAAATACTTTAAAGTATGCCAATCAGTTGATTTACATATATATATATATATATATATATATATATATATATATATATATATATATATATATATATATATATATATATATAAACAGAGACTTACAAATAATTACATATGGTTGTCATTGTTAAATAATCACACATGGTTACCATTGTTAAGACAACAAATGTAATGGGGCCAACATTTTAATACAGTATATTCTGTATATCATTGAGGTCTAGTTATTTTACCTCATTTACTAAGTTTTATCTGTTTTTTTTTTTTTTTGCTGCACAATGATCACTAATACACAGTTTTTAATTAAAACATAAGTACGACTAATATTTTTACACCAAAAAAATATGAAACCGATATTGTAAGCAGATAAAAGATATTGTAAAAATGGGTTTTCAATTAAAGTGTACTTGTACATCACATTTGTTATGTGAGGGACCCTGAAGACAGACATGAGGATTCACATGCAGTATATTACAAGATTAGTCAGGTAAGCAAAGGTCGATCACAAGAGCAATGGGGACATACAGGTAATTCAAAATCATGGTAACAAACAGGCGAATGGTCGGTACAGGCAGCAAGGAATCAAAACGAGAGAACAAGGCAAAGGGTCAAAACATGGCTAGGCTAGACAAGGGAAACACGTAGTAATATTCACAAGCAGTATAACAAGACTCAGCCCAGATGTGTGTGAGGTTGATCTCTTTATAGTCCAGGAAATGAAACAATTAAGAGCTTTAGCTGTGAGTCTGTGTGCGTGTGTGTAATTAGGGAAAACCGAAACAGGTGTGTGTGCGTGTGTGTGGTGCGTGATGTGAATAGCAGTACTTAACAGTGGCATGTGTATAGGTCTCCAGCGATCTGTAATAGCTCGCTGGTGACTGTAACAGCATTTCACAATAATTATTGTTGTTCTAAAGCAGCTTAAAGAGCTGTTGTTGTTACACTTATTAAATTAATTACATTGTTATTACAAGTTATAAAACGTGCTTTTTTATACACTAATTGCCATGTCATCATCAGTGCAATCATTGATTGTTTTTATGGATCCATGTTAAGATCTATGAAAATTTATGTAAGTACAGAGAGATCAATTTAATATAACAAAATTACAACAAGGGAGTAAAATATTTATTTATTTATTTATTTATTTATTTATTTATTTATTTATTTATTTATTTATTTATTTATTTATTTATTTATTTATTTTCCTTAACTGCTAAGATGATAGTGAAAGCACATGATGAGCCTGTGTAATTGGATTAATTGTTTAACACACCTTGGAATGTCATGATTGACCAATTAAAATCAAGTATTCCTGAGAGCCGATAACTAAAAATGATTTAAGGATCGAGTGTCATTTTACTTGGGAAAAGCAAATAAATATTACCACAAAAATTAAGTCGATATTTGTACATTCATTTGCTGAGTGTTTGAATATGAGCATGTGCGTGTTAGCAAGAGTGTGTTTTAGACACCATTAACAACCTCAAATCATCAAATTATAAATACAGCAAACAACATTTTTATGGGAACAAATATATCCATGCAGCTTCATTTATTTACCACCGTATACATCTGTACTTCCTTGAAGAGAACTACTGGAACTTGATACCATGTTGTAAACGAGTCAAAATGAGTAAAAAAAATACTGTAATTAATTTATGTTTATTCAAGCACTGTAGAATGCACTGGACTGCTGGTTATTGTATTTTTTTAAGGTTGTTTTTCTATCAACAGAGGACATCAATGTGTTTTATGGATACAGTAGTTATTATAATATGCTTATAAGAACAGGTTTTAGTATTTGTATTACAGGCCATGGCAAACTGAAACCGGTTTAAAAACCCACTTCCGAATGATTTTCTCAGGAACAAGTGAAGCTAATAAAGATTTCAGATAGCATTATAGTAGTGTATTCAAGTTAATCCAAATCAAACGAACAAAAGCAAGCATTTTAAAAAGATCAATGAGATGTTTTCATTAAATTAAAATCCAAATGATGATTTATCGAGACATTAGGGGGTGTGTTTTCATGCTGTACCCTATAGATAAGAAATTAATCAGGCATTATAAATTAAGATGCAAATGTACAATTCAGAGGGACAGATAAGGGCTAATGGAAGATATATCCTTACATGTAATGAAAGACACATCAATGCATGATGAAATATGTATGCAAACTGATACGTTTGGGTTTTAAACCAACTTTCTCTTTCTCTATTTCTGAGTAAAGGAATTTGTTTTGTTTCTTGATGGGGGGTTATTAATTAGTAACACTATACTAATTGTTTCATGAAGTTTAAAAAAAATGGTAGAAGAAAATTCTTGTTGGGAAATCATAAATATGAACTATTTGCACACAATATATTTAAATATAACCATAACTCTTCTTTTAAAATGAGTTATTTTAAAATTTCTCCCAATATTTAGGTAATAATTACATTAATCACTTAAATTATACTATATTTTAAACTCAATATCTCTATATCTGAGGTAAAAAAAAAACAAAAAAAAAAAAAACAAAGTTTCCATATTCCATAAGGTTTCCAAAGTCGGCAAATATTTATGTTCTGCTATTTCAATATAACCTTGCGCTCTTTCATCAACAAACTGATGCTTTACACTTTGCTGATTCTGTGCACCACAAACCCCACCTACTATAATCTGAGAGGCCAGCTCAATTGTTTTAACACTGATGAGCAGTTAAATTTAGACATTTTTTTTCGACCATTTTTTCAGGATTATATTGGCCAGATGATAGGAAGGTACAGTATATACATGCTGGCATTAGAACATTAATATCAGATTGCAATATCAGATATCAGTGCATTAATATTAGATTGTAATGTGCCTTTAGGAAGAACTAGCTTTGGTCAAATCTTTTGTTTTTATACACGAGTAGATAAAATTGCTGAATGAACTTAGAAAGGCTGAAAGAATCGCTATATAAAATCATCATAATTGTGATAATTTAAAGCAATTGATGGATTTAAAAAAGGTTTTTGAGTTACTTTAACTTATTTGACCAGAGGAGAAATCGTCTTGCCCAACTGTGCCTGGTTTCTCTCTAGTTTTATTTTTCTTTCACTTTCGTCAATTGGTAAAGTTTGCTCCTTGCCACTGTCGCCACTGGCTTGCTTGGTTTGGGACTTGTAAAGCTGCGCATCGATGGATTTAATCTTCGGTGTTTGGACATTCAGCAGTGAAAATTAAACCACACTAAACTGAACTAAACTGAACTTCAACTCTGAAAACTGGACTGACACAATTTCAGTTTACTAGAACTTTTATGTTAAGCTGCTTTGACACAATCTACATTGTAAAAGCGCTATACAAATAAAGATGAATTAAAAAAAAAAATTGAATTGAAATATTTTAAAAATTTAATCAAGATTCAGCTGTTTGTTTGTTCGTTTTTACATCATTCAAAGTGTATACTTATTTTTAGTCAGTTAGATGTACTTTAAGGTGAGATGACTACAAAATGTTATTTGATTTAATTAAAAAGTATTAAGCAACAATTTATTTTTACAGTGGTACCCTGTAGTTCGTTTTCCCTTCTGCTTTTTTTTCTTTGCTTTTAATTTGGTGTATTATTAAGTCTTGCTTATATTTTCTTAATGTTTAAGAAAATCTAATTTATTTATTTATTTGATTTAGAATTAACAATTAAGAATTATTTGATTTAAATTATTGTTTATATTTTTATGTAGGTTTATAGAGTTTTCTCGCATTGTTTTTTTTTTTTTTTTTTTTGCAATCTGTTGACTACTGCAAATAAATGTGTTACAAAGAGTTAAAAAAATAATTAAGAAATGACAAACAATGATTAGAAGGCAAAAAAAAATAAAAAATCTAAAGTGAAACATTCAGACAGGGGTCATCTGTTGAGAGGGTCTTCATGACCTTTCACCCCTCCAACCTCCTCCATTCAACAGCTACCTGCACGTCTGTGAACAGCACCTGATATGGCCTTGCCTTGACAGGTATGTCTGGCGCTTTCACCCCCGTCTCTCTTACGCCACAGTCATCTAGTCGGACGCCTAGGAAAGAATGGAATGCCCCGTCGAGCTTTTGTATCCCAAGCGGTATTCATTTCGTTCGGTGCATTCATAAATCAACCAGGTTTAACGTGTCGTCTGTCCCGAGAAGACAAATCCATTCTAAACCTTAAACAAACACACACAAAAGTACTGTATACAGTCTACAACAAGCTAATGTTGATCTATATTAAAGTGCGAATGCTAACTGCTGTCTGACCTACATCGTTTTATAGCATGACGATTTTACATGTAACTCCGAAAGGCAAAGTTGTGTTTGGGGCATATTTGTTTCTTTGTTGACTTTCTTAATGTGTGTTTATACAGTGATGAAATTTCTTTAGAAACTACAGTGGATTCTCTGGAATTGAAGACAGAGCCATTCATCAATTTGTTCTTTGTAAGTGAATTTACATTACTTTCAGTTCCGGTAATGGCATAATTTGTATGTTATTGTATATATGTTGGAGGATGTGGGGGGTTTAACAAATACTTGAACAGTGTTTCCCACAACATTTGGCAATGTTGCACTGACACTAACTTTAAAGTTCTGTGGAAGAAGAAACAAAAACAAAGGGCATGACTAGTGTAGTCCAGTTGTCATAGAGAATAACAGCAAGCTCGTTCTTTATAAAGAAAGTCTCAGAATAACTCAGAAACCAAAAAGTAAACATTACAGAACAACCTACATATTTATAAATGTTGAGTTATAAAATAGTAAAATATTATATTGTTATTATTAGCAGTAGTAGCAATAAGATGCAAACAATAAGAATAAACAATTAAAAAAATTGTGATTTTGCCCAACCTAGTTTCCTTCAGAACGCTGCAGTATCTTTGCAGAAAATGAACTTGTATCCTTGTATCCAACACTAATGCTGTTGCAAAGGTAGTGAACTTTCCCCATTTGTAAACGTAGTGAACTTTCCCCATTTGTTTTATTCAAGGAAAGGTCTTTAAATGGTGATAAAGTTTAGCACACTAAGCTCATATAGATCAGTGATTTAGCATGTTCATTAACTTAAGAAAAGGCATTTAGTGAAATTAAATCTAAATTCCAAGTGCAACTCTAATGTGCATGATATTTAAATCTTTGATTTTATGACAGATACTGTAGAACTTTCGCTCATGTAAGACAAACATAAAACTGACTAAAGCTAACTGTGAAATCAACACGACTGATATCTTGATTCTCGATTTTCTGTAAAATGTAATGTTTAGTTAGTTTTATTATCATCATCATTCTCTTTATTTCTTTTTTATATGATGTGTGCATTTTATTTTTATCAACTTATAGTTTAAGAATGCCAAGAAAAGAAAAAGAAAAACAGAAGAATCTTTTTCTCCCTTTTTTATCATATTTTATAGTTTAACAATGCCAAAAAAGAAAAAACAACTGAAGAATCTTTTTTCTCCACAGCATATTTTATATATTCATATATTTTTAAGCATATTTTATATTTCATATATTTTGAAGCACAGTATATTCATTCATTGCTTCGTTTTCCTTCAGCTTAGTCCCATATTTATTAGGGGCCGCCACAGTAGAATGAACCGCCAAATATTCCAGCACACTTTTTATGCAGCGGATGCCCTCCCAGCTACAACCCAGTAAGCCCAGTATAACAAACTTAAATTAGATATTTAAAAAGCAACACTGATCAAAATTAGTGAACATTTTTAGATTCTTCCGTTATTGGTGTCAATTGTGAAATGATGGTAATTTCATTCATTATGGGATTAACTCTATTTAACTGACTGCATGGTTCATACACATTTTTACTACTAAAATTCCATGACTTTTCCATGATTTTTCCAAGACTTTCAAGTAAATTTCCATGACCTGATGTTTCATGCAATGTCTACATATGCGTGGTAGAAGAAAAACAATGCATGTTCAAATTTATTACAGCATATTGTAAAACACGCAACAATCTATTTAGTTTCAATTTATATTTCTATCTATGTAAAATTGATTTAGATAATGCTTACACTGCACTAATAATGTGAGAGTATGTGACTGACCAAGGACAGAAAAGAAGTAAATAACCTATAATCAAATTCATCGATGTCTGTTTTCCATGACTTTTCCAAAACTTTGTGGGTTTTTCTTTTTTCCAAAACTTTTCCAGGCCTGGAAAATGCCATGTCAAAATTCCATGACTTCTGCAGGTTTTCCATGACTGTATGAACCCTGCCACTAGCTTTGTAAGTGACTGAAACTCTCGGACAGCAGGTTAACCAGATGAAGAACAATAGATGAATCTTTCATTCATTCATTTTCTTTTCAGCTTAGTCCATTTATTAATCCGGGGTCGGCACAGCAGAATGAACCGTCAACTTATCATGCATGTTTTTATGCCTGGATGCCCTTCCAATAAATCATGATAAATTATGCCCTCTCGATAAATCATGCCCTTTGGAATTTTATACAGTATATATGAATGTAGAGCGGCACAGTTGCTCAATGGTTAGCACTGTCGTCTTACAGCAAGAAAGTCGCTGGTTCGAGTCCAAGCTGGACCATGTTGGCATTTCTGAGTGGAGTTTGCATGTTCTCCCGGTGTTCGCGTGGGTTTCCTCCAAAATCCAAAGACATGCGCTATAGGTGAATTGGGTAAATGGGCCGTAATGTATGAGTGTGTGTGTGTGTGTGTGTGAATGTGAGTGTATGGGTGTTTCCCAGTACTGGGTTGCGGTTGGAAGGGCATCTACTGCATAAAACATATGCTGCAATAGTTGGTGGTCCATTCCGCTGTGGCAACCGTGACAAATAAGGGCCTAAGCTTTAGGAAAATTAATAAATGATTATAGGAACGTATGTATTACTCATATCACAGAAGCATGGCAGGTAAAATGAAGCAAGAAATTTCTGTTTAGACTGCTGTTGTTTGTACTATACATTTTAAAAAAATGTCAAGGACAATAATAAATAAAAATAAAAAAATAAAATCTTCATGCTTTTTGTTTTAAACAACATTATATGCAATTTTAAACATGTTTTAAGTTGTGAAAACCAAGGGATTTGAGGCAAAACGGCTCATTCTGCTCAGTTGAGCATTGAGCTGGTCTTGCTCTGAAAAGTGGTTTTTCAGGCCTAAAACAGAAAGTGATAACTGCTTTATGACAGTTAAAAACCTGCTTTTTAAAATAAAGTTCATCAAACTTTCATTTTGACCATTCGAAAAAACATTAATTTGCTTCATGTAATGAAGCCGCACAATTTGGCATCAATGCATTATTTTGTATTCTTAGTTGTTCTGCATTTACAATAGAAACCAATGGAGGGCCAGAGCGGAAGCAACCAAATTTCATCATCGAAAAATAATGGTGGTGCCCGCGGTCCAAAATGTGGATTTTTTTTTAATAATGTAAATATGTCATGTTTTTTTCCCTTTACATATTTCAATGAGACATCATTTACATTATATTAAGTCATACAAATTCCCTTCAGAATACTTAAATACACCGTAACTTCAGTAAACCCAACACTTTCTGGTTGCAATTTGAAGAACGACGAGCTTAAAACGACAAGCACAATCACATGTAAATAGAATAAAACAAACTGTAATTGGGACTGTAACATGCAAATATATGTATGCACAAAATGAAATACACACAGACTGCGCGCGAGAGAGAAAGAATAGAGTACTTGTGTAACACTGAGCTCGGATGCCTGCAGGCAAAAGCAGGATTTGTAAGCTCTTTGTAAATGCCAAGGCCACACTTAGAGAACAGAGCGTAAGTGTGTGTGTGTGTCTGTGTATATATGTAAGTGTGTGTGTGTAATCCCTGATGGACATTTTCATTGAAAGCGTCAGACCTTTCTTGTGCAGCTGCTTTCGGAGATTGAGTCAGAAGATTCGTTCACTTTCAGGGTTTGATTGACAGGGATGCTTTTTGTACACAACTGACTCACTTAACTAACCTGAATCACTTAACTAACACTAACTAACTGGCAGAATGAGTCAAAGACTTTATATTGTTCTGAGATATTCTAGGCTTGCTGAGTTCATTCATGGGGTAAAGGCTATAAAAAAGGAGATAAACATACTAAAGAAAGCAGAACATGTATAAAATGACAAAAGCAAGCATTTTATAATCACTTGGGAACAAATGTTTGAGGGCAAAAGCATCTTTTAGATTGTGTTCACATTTGTATGCCTTAAAACTGCTTTTAAGACATTACAACATCAGGTGAGGGGGGAGAATTACTGAAAATACCATCGAATGACTTCTGTATTGAATTTGAGCTAAATTGTGACTATGAGGAGAAAAAAAAATCATGTATGCTTACTCTCAGAAATAAAGGTAAAAAAATCTGTCACTTGGGCAGTACCTTTTCAAAAGGTAAATCTTTGTTCCTAACAGATCCTTAAAGGAACATGTTAATTCATAGAAAGCACAAATGTGTACCTCACAGTACCTTAAATGTACAAAAGTGTACCCTAAAGGTACTAATACCCACATGTATGGTACAAAAGTGTACATTTTGAAAAGGTACAGATTTTGTATTGTGTTTATTTAGATGTCTTTGGTCTGTGTTACGTTCACATTTCAGTTAAACTGCATTAGCATTTATTTAGAAGCAAACCAAGACCCTTTACTTCAGCTGTGCTGTCAGTTTGGTTCGGTTGGTAGCATTTGCACTTTTTAAACTGAACCCAACTAATAAAGCAACCAGATTTAGTTTTAATTAAAATAAACATGGGAATTGTGAAAACAGCCTAAACGCACAGTACGTTTAATCAACAACAACAATGCAGCCAAAAACGGAAATGTTTTACCCATGTAATTTTGAAAAAGCTTCACATTTAAATTACGTTTTTATTTTTTTAAAGCTGTCATCTTGTTAGCAAACAGTATCTGTAGGGAAGTGACGACGTGCCATTGGTGGCTAGGTGCTCATGTTTGTTTA
Source organism: Danio aesculapii (assembly GCF_903798145.1). Lineage (NCBI taxonomy): Eukaryota > Metazoa > Chordata > Actinopteri > Cypriniformes > Danionidae > Danio > Danio aesculapii. Next base: position 34,009,181 of record NC_079438.1, on the reverse strand, counting down.
TAATTTATTGTGTGTGTAAAAACTATCTCTGCTTTTGATTGTAATGTGAAGTAAATTCAAGCTTTGCTGATGAAGCTTTATTAAACACTTGAGCTACAGCAACATTACCATGTACTCCCCCGTTTTTGAATATGTTTATTTCCTTTTATCTACACTCTGCTAAACACCTACTGTATGCGTGTGCATAATGTCACAGTTTTCAAGGAGTTTAATATTTAGGAGTTTACAAAAATACCGCTCTGGTGATTTCAAAAACTTCCAATTTTCAACTTCTTGCATTTTCAGTCCCCAAAAAATTATGCTGTTGTGTAACCAAATTGGCCAAATGTATAAAACATTTCTAGTTTTTGGCTAAATGTAAATGGGCCCTAAGAGGTCCATTTATTTAAGGCTGGGACCAACCAAATACATTAATAGAAATGCACAAATCTATTAAAACTGTAATACCCGGTTATTTAAGTTGCATGAGAGTTTAGTTGTTGCTGATTAAAAAACTTCAGTGTGTGGACAATAATACATTTTAGATTTTTTTCATAAACAAAACAACAGTGACATTAAGTAAACTATTTAAAGGTATAAAATTCAAAAATGAATGCATTTGGTTACAATGTGAAAAGTGCAAAGAGCAAAAAAAAAAAAAGTTTTTCCTATTTATTCAGTGTGTTAATTTTTTAATGACACAAGTGCTAATCATTCATAAAATATCAATTTCAGCTGCTTTTAAAACAACTGTCACAAAGTAGTGACATTAAGCCTTCTTATTCATTAGCCCACCCATCCAGAGCTTCCACCCTTTGACAATATAATAAATGTAAAAAAAAAAAAAAAAAAAAAAGACAAATGGACAGAAAAATTGGGAGCTTACACACACACACACACACACACACACACACACACACACATACACACACACACACGCACACACGCATGCACACACACACACACACACACGCACACACTCACCAAGCCTTTTTTAGACTTAAAAAAAACTGCATAATTTCAATAACTGTATTTAAATGTTTAATATCCTTAAAACAAATGAATTTGGTGGCAAAGCTGAATGTGCAAAGTGTAAAAAAATCATTTTAACTAATCTCTGTGTAACTTTTTTATTTTTTAATTGACAAGATTTAATAATCATTCATAAAATGTATGAACTTCAACTGCTTTCTAAAACAGCTTTCATTACATAGTGACATCATCGAGCCCTTTAATTCATTAGCACTGAACATCCAGAGTCTCTGCCCCTAGACTTAAACTTATTCATTCATTTTCCTTCAGCTTAGTCTCTATATCAGAGGCCGCAACCCAATTGTGGGAATCACCTATACACATTCTCACACACACACTCATACACTACAGCCAATTTCAGCTTATTCAATTCACCAGTACTGCATGTCTGGACTGTGAGGGAAACCGGAGCACCCAGAGGAAACCCATGCCAACACAGGGAGAATATGCAAAAGACTCCACCTCTTAACTTAAGCAACTTTAAATAGTCACTTACTTCATTTTGTAGAGCAAAGTAAAAAATATGGAGCTTAAAGCAAATGCACACAATCACCAAGCTTTTTTGGATGTATTTTCAACTTTCACTACAGTGACATGTTCGAGCATTCTTAATAATTAGCCTCACCCATACAGAGTCACTGCCCCCTATCTTAAGCTACTATAAATTGTCACTTCTTTTATTTTACAGAGCAAAGTAAAAATTATGGAGTTTAAAAAGGCAAATAAACAATCACCAAGCTTTTTTAGATTTTTTTTCAACTTTCATTAGATAGTGACCTCATCAAGCACTCATATTAATTAGCCCCACCCATTCAGAGTCTCCACTCCTTAACTTAAACTATTATAAACATATATTTCTTTCGTTTTATAAGCAAAGTAAAAAAAATAATATGGAGCTTAAAATGGCAAATACACAATCACCAAGCTTTTTTAGATATTTTTTTCATTTTTCATTACAGTTACATCATCAAACCCTCTGATTCATTAGCACCGCACATCCAGAGTCTAGACAATCCAGACAAACTACTATAAAAAATCATTTCTTTCAGTTTAAAAAAAGCAAACGCACAGACTCTAAGAGTGTGTCAACAGGACCTGTGAGGCTTAAAACAACACCTTACCAGTGGCTCAAACCGGCCTCAATTTCAGCATCTCTACCAACAATTCACTTCACATTAAGACTGCACACATTTACACACTTCCCAAACATTGCTGTCATTTTTCCTGTCTCCCATCTACTGATGCCACTTAATTAAAAAACCTTCAAATAAATGAAAACAACACACACATACCCACATAACGAAATATACATAACTTATTGAATTTTCAGCTTCTTTGATAGATTTATCCCTCAAACCAGAATAATGCAAAATAAGATTTAATAACACCTTTCATATTGACGAGTACAAAGACGCAATATTTGCATGAAAGTGTGTGTTTTGGGGTGTTGGGGAAGGCCGTATGGCTTTAAGCTCATTGAAGTGCAGTTCAAGGCAGCGCGGATGTATTGTTTCATGTTAAAGCCTGATGGAAGTCAAGGTGATTATTAACACGGGCGGCTCACAAGAACGTTTTGAAACGCCAAAATACAGACAGCCTGACACAAAGGCCTTCACATGTTTGTTTAAAAGAAATCCTGCAGAAAGGAGAAAAAAAAATAGAGAAAACACATCATTCACTGTCACCGCGCAGTCATCCGCTCAGAAAAAAGGATAACCACGCCGCTGTTGTTCAAACAATCCCGAACTGAAAGAATTTCGACGTAGCGCATGAGATAGTGTGGCATAAACTATTAGCCGGCGGTGGAAAATAAATTATATCTGTCAGTTTTAACCGGATTATGGTCTTTGTTAGTGTTTGTTTCTGAGGTTAACTGGTGTGTGTGTGTATGTGTGTATGTGTGTGTTTGGTTCTGGTGTTATTTGTGACGGTTTTACCTGGAACTTTGCATCTGTATTAGGATTGTCAGTAGGATGTATTCATTTGCTTCGTTTTTATTTAGAATAATCAAAATAAAGCAACTAATCAGCGCGTTTTGTAATAAGGGATTGATTCAAGGCAATTGTGGTGTGCACAGAAGCACAAATGAGGCTCATTCTTGCATTCATTCAACAGCTGCTGAAAAGAACACAATTGAAAGAAATTGAACATTCATGGGATTGTCATATAATTATTTTGAATAAAAAAAAGAGCACTGCAATAGGCTGTGCACTGTGAAATACACTGAAAAGCCAACACGACCCCAGATTAATAAAGGGACTAAGCCGAAAAGTAAATGAATGAATGAATGAATGTTGGGTATGAGGGCAGCACGGTGGTTGCCTCACAGTAAGAAGGTTGTTGGTTCAAGCTCCGGCTGGGCCTATTGGAGTTTCTGTGTGGAGTTTGCATGTTCTCCCTGTGTTCGTGTGGGTTTCCTCCGGGTGCTTCGGTTACCCTCACAGTCCAAAGACATGCACTATAGGTGGATTGAATAAGTTAAATTGGCCGTAGTATAGGTGTGTGAATGCAAGACTGTAAGGGTGTTCCCCAGTGCTGGGTACCTTCATCTTATAAAACATCACTGTAAAAAAGGCTGCGTTCCACACATATTCTTCATATTGTCCAAACACAAATCAATTAAGTTAATTTAATGTTTTTTACAAATTAAACTGGATTGAATATAAAACAATTAAGTTGTACCAAAACAAACCCATTATTTATTATTGTGTAGTTTCCAACTCGTTTTGAAAAAGTAGTTTGAACAAGCAGCAACATTTAAGTGATGTGTGTCATTAAAACAACCTTACTTTGAAATGAGACATCATGTTTAATAAAATTGTATTTTTATCAATTAAATTGCATTTGAATGATGAATTTGTTTTAAATGTAGCGAGAAGAGTAAATTCCATATAATTATGATAAAGTTAGGGGAACAGTTGTGTTAAATACATTCTTATTAATCTTATTAATGCCTCATAACATCTCCAACTGATTTCTTTAAACCTAATACAGTCAAGATTCTGAACCTGTTTTGTCCCATATCTTAAGAATCAGTCAGCTACAGTAAATAATAAAATAATGAATAAATGTAAAGCAGACGAAGAAAACCTTGTTCATTGTTTCTGGCTTTGCAGGGAAATTCAAAAGTTCTGGGCCATGATTGAACAAGAAATTAAATATATTTTATCTATTAATTTTGGTTGTGACCCAAATCATATGCTGCTTGGGACATACGACGAGATTAATATGATCAAACATAAAACACTTTGTAAGTTCCTGACATTGTGTGCAAGAAAATGTATTCTCCTGAACTGGATAATGGACAAAAATTCTACAACGTCTTTATGGCACGGGGTAATACTTGAATATGAACCACTGGACTACTTAACTTGTGTTTTATACGGAAAAGATATTTTTATTTCATGAGAGGTGGGATCCATTTTTGTTGCATATGAGTTTAAACATACCCTCCATACTCATCAGAGGGTTGATTTAATGAGGTCAGATCTCGTGAAGGTTTGTGGTGCATAAATAGGCAAAATCTCTAGTTTTATATTTGTTTAAATATTATTATTATTTCTATTTTTTTTCTCCCCTCTGTTCTGTTCACTTGTTTGTTGTTGTATCTGTATTGCCTGAAAAATTTATAAATTAATTTTAAATTAATTATTTATATAAAAAATAGTTATAATAAATAAATAAATAAATAAATTCCATCATAGAATGTTTTGAAACACAATTTGAAAAACATCTGACATTGTAATGGAAAATTTTCCATCATATCCAATCCCTTTTTGCAAGTATTTTCCCATGTTCTCATTGTTAGGTATTTATCTCCCACAATTACACAATGTCAATCGCTGAATCATCTTTTAATTGGGGGATTTCCCAGCCCATATTGATAAATATAATTGATCAATTATCGTAATTAATTTGATTACATTTTGAATTCGACTGACAGCCCTCATCTATACATGTGTGCCTTTTGCCTCAAATCGAAGTTGAAACATGACAAGAAGCCCTCTAGGAAATGATTACTTTCACTAAACCTCTCTCAAAAAAAGATTTATGGACACAATTAGGCAGATCGAGGCAGGAATCTCCCCAATTCCATAAGCACACAGTGTGTATGTGTGTGTATCCTGGTAAACATTATAAAGGGTAAAGCTTGTTATCAGATGCTTCTGTCATAAAAACGACTGACTGATGTATTTCCGCAATTTACTTAAGAGAGATGCAAATCCAAGGCTTGAAGGTAAATGTTTATATGCATATGTACACGCTCTCGGGGCAAGTGGTTGTTTAGACATTTAATTGTTCTTGAACAGGTTAGATCAGATATTTGATTTGATGGATTGCACTTTTAATAAGGACAGAAAAAAATCCAATTAGGAGGGAAATAAATATGGCAGGCAATTTGGGTTGATTTACGTTTTTAGCATTATTGGTACACTATGATATGTGCTAATAATTATTAAAACATTGTTTTATTTGTCAAAAAGTTAAGAATGTGAAAAGAATATGCAGTGTTGAGAATTATAATGCAATACATAATACTTGAATTGAACTGAATGGTGCAACTGATTTGTTCCTGGGTCAAAGACAGAAAGGGTTATTTGAGCACGCAAACAATAATAGTTGGAGACAGATTTATTTATTTATTTATTTATTTGGTAAGCTACAGTTACTGTTGACTGTATATTTATAATATGCTATTTTAAATTTTTGAAGAATAAAAAAAAACACTATCAAATATTTTACACAATTTTCAAAGAATACTTTCTGATATATGATATTTTGAACTAGAGGCATTTGATGCCATAATAAAACGTAAATTTTAAGAATCAAATTTTATTAATAAGTTTTATTTGTCAATTTAAATATTTATGCGTCGATATTTCAGATATCCTTCTAATCAATGAGTTCTGAATTATAAAAAAAAAAAATACAAAAAATGTGTAGGATCACTTATTTGTTTGTTTATTTATTTTTTTATTTATTTATTTATTTATTTATTTATTTATTTATTTATTTATTTATTTATTTATTTATTTAATTATTTTAGTTGTCCGTTAGTTAATGTTAATGAATTTACTAACATGAACAAACAATTACATTTATTATATATTTGTTAACATTTGGTAACTTTAAGTTCAATAAAATTAGTTCATGTTAACTCACGGTGCATTACCTAGTGTTAACAAGGACACATTTAGATTTTAATAATGCATTAGTTAATGTTGAACTATGATTAATAAATACTTAACAAGATTACTCATTCTTAATGTTAGTAAATGCATTAACATTAATAGACCGTTATTTTAAAGTGTAACTATTTATGTATTTAAATTAAATCTGCTAAGCTTAAAAACACTTTTAAAAACAAATATAAAACTACTAAAAATGTAACTCTTTACTTTCATTTAACATGCATGTGTATATATTTATATCATTCTTATAATTATGAATTTATTTATTTATTTTTATATACAGGGAAATCTTGACTTTGACCCTTATGATGTAAAAAAAAGTTGGAAAGATATTTCCTTACTATTTATGGTTAAAAACCGTAAATTGACTTTCGTAAATTTGACATTACAATATGTATGAAATTATAGTAGAGCATAACAAAGGTACAATATATATATATATATATATATATATATATATATATATATATATATATATATATATATATATATATATATATATATATATATATATATGTTAATACTTGTCAAAACTTTGATGAATTACCATTTTATAAATATGACTAAAATACAGAAGTTTAATGTCAATTTATAAATGTATCTACTACATATGTAACGGTAAAATGCAAAATGCAATGTTTTTACCATCAATTTAACTTTTACAACATTTTTTTTTTTTTTCTATTGTGATCTGGGAAGATGGACATGACTTTTTAAATTCAATACACTTAAATTTCATTCTGTAACAAACATGAAATCTTTTCTATTGTGAATTGTTGCATAAAGCATTATTTTTTTCATAAAACAAGTATAGAATGAAACAGTATTCCAAATATATTGTATGTGTGCGTGTGATGAGAAATGGCCTGAAAGTCATCGACCTGAGATAAAACTTGGAAAGCTTAAAGCATATGAATGATTTACACAGGTTTGTGCTTGTTTATCTCTATCAGCGTGTTACGGCTGTAACATTTAAAGCACCCGAGGTGTGAAGGTTTATATTAGTGTTCAATTTGAGCAGTTGTTCATACAAATGTATTCATATCAATGCAACCATCTCACAACACACATTAGCTGAATCAACATCAAAAGCTATGTGCATGCTTACACATATGCTTTACTATTTTTCTTAAGAATAATGTAACCAACTTTATGAGGCACTTAGTTTGTTTACATAGACAACAATAATCTGATTTTAACACACTTAAGCTGATATTCTGAATATATATATCATGTAAACAGAGATTTTATTACATTGATCTGGCTAATGACATACTCAGATTTTAGTCAAATTACTGAAGTGAATTATAGACAAATACACATAATAATCATACTTTTTACCATTGTGTAAGACTTTAACACAATTTACAACAGGATAAACATATAATAATGCTCAAAAGACAATGATGGCAAACAAAAGAGGGGCTTTGAGCAGGAAATTGTATTGCTCGCTGTTTGTTTTTGTGTAAAGTATGACAAAAAAATAAGTAAATAACTGCACTTGATAATTTTATAAAATTTAAAACGAAACACACAAAACTTTTACCAAAGTTAAGCTGAACTGTATTTTGACAGATGAACTTCTTTAGGGATGAAATGATGTGGTCCGTTAACTGATTTATGTACGAGTTAAACAGAAACCTAAAAAATTGAATTGAACAAACATACAATAAACAAGTGAGAGATGCTTAAATGACACAACTATTATTTTTTGGTGAACTACTGTATGCCTTTAATGACTGCAAATGGATTTTCAATGGATGTAGACTCATAAGATGAAGTGAAAGTAGAAGGATAAACATTCTGTTTGCAAAAGGCCTTGAACGTTATGTGAGCTGCAACCATGGAGATAAACAGAGGTGTGATGTGAGCTCTCATTGGCTCATTGAAGACCAGTTGTGATGCAGCATTTTGAATCATTTGTAAAGGGCCTGACACCATTAATGAAAGTCCAGCAAGAAAAAAATTGCAATAGTCCAGCTTAGAAATGGCAAGGGCCAAGAAGCTTTACAGCTGATACTTCAGCAAAGGTCTGTTCTCTTTTTTCAATGTTGTTCAAAGCAAAAACGCCTGGTAGTGCTGTCCTTGGAATATACTTTGAATGTCAGTTGGTCACCAAAGATTGACCCAAGAGTCCTGATGAAATTATCATCTATCAAAGTCACAATATATATATACAGTTTCAATTTACAATACTAGAACTTCTATGTTAAGCTGCTTTGACACAATCTAAATTGTAAACACGCTATAGAAATAAACATGATTGAATATGTGTGTTTTTTTCTCATTACATTATCCAAAATCCACTATAACAGTGTTGTGCATTTTGCTGACTTATGTACTTAAATGATCCCAAATGTTCCTAAGAATCTTTAAATCCAGCAGTTTTAGCTAGTGACACAGACTGTGTCATGGTTGGCCTTGCTAATGATGTCACTGAATGTCCAGTTTATTTTACAGAAAACAGGGATAATATGTTGTGTTTTGTTACACTTCCCAAAGCATCATAAAAACTGCACCTAATGTAATTAGCATGATAAGAGAAAGTGGAATCACAAGTGAACAAAAAGAAGTGGTAGACTGGAGCATAATAAAAGCTCTGCTGTTTTTGTGGGGGTTTTTTCTGTTTTCTCATTAACAATTGCTTCAGCGCTCTCGTTTCATTCTGATTGTTTTCAGTCTTCACACAGAATGTTTTTTTCCCCTTACCAATGCACTATTGTATTGTTTTTTAATGTAAACATATACTTGACTGAAGTGTGTGGCACACATTGTGTGTTTGAACATATGTATGCACTATGGTGTATTTTTGGATGCCGTATCAAGTCAAAGAACTTTAAATATTACATGCAGCGCTGCTTATCACTGTCAGTTCCAAAGCAGTGGACCAAGCAGAAGAATTCAGAGGTGGGGCAAGTGTTACAAGTTTGCTTACAGGCACTCTGTGGCTGTGTCTGGATACCCTCGTGCTTTGCGCTGCACTTTTTTTTTTTTTTTTCTTCAAACCATTCCAAAGCAATGCGTCTCATGTTTTAGGAAGCAAAGATGCATTTGATGTAAATCAGCCCTTACTCTGTTTTTTTAAACCTTGATAAGTTTTGAATACTTTAACTCAGGATTTCTAGGACGTAAAGGTAAAATATGTAATTTTTGCCACTAGAGGGTGCGTATTCAAGACAAACATAAGCACATTTCAATGATGGCATGGCATGAGTGTGATGGGAGTTGTCATCTTCATTATACCCATTACATCCAAAGCTAAAGTATTCAAAACGTATCAAGGTAAAAAAATTGATGTAATGGCTGTAATGAAGATGACAACACCCATGATGCCACACTCAGTCATGCCATCATCAAAATATGGTTTTGTTTGTCGTGAACACACACACTCTAGTAGCAAAAATTACATACTGTACCTGTAAGACCAAGGAATCGATTGAATAATTGTTGACTCTAAATGTTTTGGTTTTTTTTGCAAAATGAAATTAAATATGATGTTTCATTTCCACCACAGTGTTCATTTGATCTACTTGCAGTGAGAGCACATTTTTCCAATAAGCGTTTGTTGGCAAACTAGTACGATCAGTATGTCAGTCTAAACATTCAATGAGGAGTGTAAAATGTAAATGAGAAGAGAAAGTGATGGGCGTGAGATGATAGTAGGATGAGAAAGGGTGAAATTGATCGATGTTCATGTGCAGTCGGTGACCAGGTAGGGTTGAGTCAAAGGTGAAAGGTTGTACGGCTGTTAAAGATAAGGCCAGACATGCTGAGGTTGAGTGAAAGGACAATCTAATGCTAGACAATAATGTACTCACACACACACACACACGCACACACACACACACGCACACACACACACACACACACACACACACACGCACACGCACGCGCACGCGCACGCGCACGCGCACGCACACGCACACGCACACACACACACACACACACACACACACACATATATATATATATATATATATATATATATATATATATATATATATATATATATATATATATATATATATATATATATATATATATATATATATATATATATATATATATATAGTGTGTCTGAAATCACGTGCTGTCTGAGTAGGTGCTACATTGGAATTTGAACCCTTTCGGACTCTGCATCCAATACACAATGAATATCACATGTCAGGTTGGATTTATGGACATCCTAATGGACAGTGTGTTATAATAATGTGCAGTCTATAAAACAAAAACCTCAAAATTAAGGTCAAAAAGCTATATTATTCAAGTTTGTAACTTTCAAGTTGTATTATTTTATTTTTACTTTTTTGTTGGTATTTTATTTTTGAAGTGCAAATGTATTTGACCTGATGTACAATGGAATAGACAAAAAATCTATTAAGAAATTGTTATTTTTTTATTTTGTCACATTTTTATGGAAGCCTTGAGAACAGGTAAAATGTACTTCTACATGTTTCTGAAATGTGGAAATATGTTGAGTATGCAATAAATAAATGTAATATTTAATATTAAAATGTATTAATGTTAGTAATAATAGATAATGAATTATAATTAATATTGCAGCGGAGATTAAAATTGGAGAAAAAAAAACCTACAATTTTCTATATTTCAATGTCACTGGTTAATCCTATTTGAGATTTATATTAACATAAGTCAACATAAAAAGAAACTTAAGCATATTTCTTGAGTTACATTTATCCTGAATACATATTTGAAAAAAAAAAAACACTGATCAAAATTAGAGAACACTATGGCTGTGTCCTAAAGCTTAAGCAGCTGACTTATTACCTCAACTGACTCAAGTCATTCATAAAACTGATTTCAGACAGATTCCCATGACAGAATAAAGATTTATTCACTTACAGCTAAAATTGAGATGGTGGTGATTGTTAACTAAGGTAATATTTGATTACTAGAATAATAATTAGGACGGCACAGTGACACAGTGGTTAGCACTGTTGTATCACAGCAAGAAAGTCGCTGGTCGTAGTGTGTGTGTGTGTGTGTGTGTGTGTGTGTGTGTGTGTGTGTGTGTGCGTGTATGTGTGTGTGTGTGTGTATGCAATAGTGTATAAGTGTTTCCCAGTACTGGGCTGTAGCTGGAAGGGCATCTGATGCGTAGAACATATGCCAGATAGTTGGCGGTTCATTTCACTGTGGTGAACCCTGATAAATACAGGGACTAAGCCTAAAGAAAATGATTGGGAAATCCCATCAAAAGTAGAAAACACAAATTGACACATAGATGGTGCTTCGAGATGATACCCTTACAGAATAGTGTGATATTACAATTTGATCAGAAGAAAGTACTTTTCATGACAGGAAGTGAAGCAGAATTTATATTCATATACAGTACGTCATGATGCTCCAAAAACAGCATTTTAGAGCTTACAGACGCAGCTGGTGGCAGCTAAATCTCTTTTTATTATCTGACAAACTATTTGAATGGTACCTGAACTTTCCCTATTTTACTGACATTATAAGATTGTGAGCTGTTCTATAGAGACTGCAACCATTGGACAACAGTTGCCCACATGAAGACCAAATTAGAGACCCTTTCCAGTCCAATCAAAAGAAGCTGGCCACTCCAAATCTGTGATTTCTAAAATGTTGCATTTTTACAATGTCAGGACAGGATTATGTGGAGAATGAAGGATCCCTTAGGTTAGGGTAAGGGTTCACAATATTCACCTAAGCTGAGAAAAGATAACAGCTACACTAAACAATTACTCTAGTGCTTTATTGTAAAAGCTTTAGCATTAAATTGCAACAAGAAAATGTTATACCGTCACAAGCCTATACTCAAAACACATACAGAACAGATAATAACTTTGGACTGCTCTCTTATTTTTTTCTTCCCCAGAGCTGTATTTCTTAACAAATATTGTAATTTCACTCACAAGCAACACTTACTAAGCTCCATGCCACACACACAGATGTGTACAATGCTAAGCAGATGCACAATGCTAGCCTATATAACAGCACAATGAAATAATCACAAAACCATAATATAGCAAAGATGCTGACAGGACGTGTGTTTATGCGAGTATTTTTCCTGTGTAAGTGTGTGTATATACGCAGCAGGAGGTTTAGCAGGATGAGTAAGACGCAGTATTGTTCGCCTCGACTGGCGGGCGTTGCTGCTGAAAAGGCGTCGTGCTAGCATCCCGCGGGCTAGTGCCAGACATCAACAATCGCACTTCAATCGCTCAGCACTGATCCAGCGTGCAGACAGTACTTAATCATCTGCTTTTAACGCAGGCAAACTACTAACACACACACACATGCCCGAGGAAACTGCTGAGCTCTGGGTTAAAAAGCAATGCTATAGCCACCCGTATAAAGGCCTGTTGGCAGAGTGATTCATGTATTTAGCCAAAAACGCATTACATTTGTCTCATGCCTTCAACTGAGTTTTACACATCTTTTTGCATGTTTCAGAGAGCTTTGCACTGATATGACTGCGCGTAACACCAGTTCCTTCAGTTCAATTTACATATCCTGCTCAGAGTTACAGCACGTCGCCAGTCTGATGTTATGACTTCATTAGTTTCCCACTAAAACATCCCGCACTGTTGTGTGCGTATTTATATATAAGATATATGCTAACTTTACTTTACATATTAATTATGTTAAGTTAGTAATGAAACCTTATTGTAAACATGACCAGAAGTGTTCCTCTAGATTTTTTGCTGCTTCTTCAAACTACTTATTTAAAAAAAGAGATGAATCCACACAATTCTTTGGGGACCACTTAACAGTTTTATGTTCAATCCACTTAAATTTGTAAAAACAATCAAGTTAACTTAATCGATTTGTGTTGGGATAACATAAAGGATTTGTGTGGAACCCAGCATATTTATAGTGTATGTTTAGCATGTGATTACAGGATGATGATGAATCTAATATGAATGCAGTCCATAATTGAATCAGAGCAAACCTGGAATGCATGTTTAGTTCACAAACTACCAGTTTGCAACCACTTACTCTCATGTATGATAATCCTCTTGTGACCTTCTGAGGGAACGTTTTTGTGGTGTATTGGGATAATGTGTGCTTGTAATGATCTCGGTGTTGGTCTGGAAATTAATTGCTTCTTTATAACTATTTAAGCCATGTGACGTATTGTTGTGATGACATTGTTGATATACCTTGAAAGCACGCTTGATGCCATTTTTTGGTGTTTGCCTTGTAAATATTTAGCAAAATGGCGACGAGGAAAATTGTGTGAATATGGCCCAAATCGGGATGATTGGATGAGTATAAACCAGAAAATGAGTCCTGGTCAGCATATATTGAGCGGGTGGAATTATTTGTGATTGCTAATGATGTGGATGATACAAAGCAAGTAGCGACATTGCTAAGTACTGTTGGTGCTTCCACTTATGGGCTATTGTGAAATTTGGTTCAACCTTTAAAGTCAAAGGATAAGACATTTAGAGAAATTGTCGGGATTCTGCAAGCACATTTTGAATCTAAACCGCTAATAATAGCTGACTGCTTCCGATTTCAGCACTGCATACAAAATCCTTATGAAACTGTGTCACAGTATGTTGCCGAACTCAAACAATGTGCTTCAATATGTGATTTTGATGCAAGTTTGGATGAAGTGTTGCGTGATTGTTTTGTTAGTGGAATACAAAGTAAAGCATGCCAACGAAGATTGCGTTTGGAGGATGACCGCACGTTTGCACGAGCATTTGAAAATGCTCTCGGTATGGAAACAGCTGAGCGGGATACTCAACAGCTGAGGAAAGCAGAGGATGCAGTGGCTGTGCATAAAGTGAAAACTACGCACTAGAGGTATGCGTGTTATCGATGTAGAGGTAGCAATTATAAGGCACAGGACTGCTATTTTAAGTTCTAAATGCCATCAGTGTGGAAAAATTGGCCATATATAGAAAGTATGGCGAGAAAAAAAAAAGTCTTACCCGAATAAAAGTAGGCACGAGAGTAAGCGCAACGTTACGGCTAATATTGTGTGTATATGTATGCTTCAAAGATAATAGCTTTTATTTATTTATTTATAAGTTTATTTATTTTATTTTTTTATGTAGAATTAACTTTTAGTTTAAAAGAAATATCAAGAACAACAATTTATTTAATTAAATTGTGAACAGAAAATACAAACACAAAATTCAAAAAGCATCAAATATTATTTCTAAACAACATTTTTTTTTTTAAATCTCTCTCAGTTTGTTTTGAGTTCTGGTTGACAGAATTGGATGCTGGTGTGCTGACTCGCCCTCATGGATGAGCTAAATTAGCTTATCCAGCAATACTGGTGAACTAGTTTTACCAGATAGACCAGGATTTAAGCAGCATGAACCAGCATACACATTCACACTGCTGTAAACCGGTCTTTTATAGCAAGGACAAAAATGACAAAGAAGGACAATTAATATATACAACCAAGCTGCAATGTATATGTGTGTGTATGTACTGTATGTATGTATGCATGTATGTACACTACCTGACAAAAGTTGTCGCCTCTCCAAGTTTTAGAAACAACAAATAATAACTTGAATTCTAGATCATTTGCTTACATGAAAGGCAAAAACCTCTAGATTACACTTATTTTACCAAAACAAAATATGATCATGCCTTGATTTTTAATTATTTATTTATAACAGTAACGTCTGGTTTAGACAAAAGTCTTGTCACTTAATAGAAATACTGTGCAGTATAGAATATACAGTTGTGGTGCAGTGGAAAAATAATGAATATTGTGCATGACTTGCAGGACTGCATCCATACATCTCTACAATGACTCAAATAACTATTAAAAATTGGTTAAGTCATCTGGAATGGCAAAGAAAGCGTTCTTGCAGGACTCCCAGAGTTCATCAAGATTCTTTGGATTCATCTTCAATGCCTCCACCTTCATCTTACACCAGACATGTTCAATAATGTTCATGCCTGGTGACTGGGCTGGCCAATCCTGAAGCACCTTGATGTGGCTGAAGTATGAAAAGGAGTGCTATCCTGCTTAAGAATCCACTCTGGAGACCTCTTGCATTCCCCCATACTGAATGCAACCCCAAACCATGGTTTTTCCGTCTCCAAACTTGACTGATATCTGTGAGAATCTTGGGTCTATGTGGGTTCCAATAGCTTTTCTGCAGTATTTGTGAGGATTGGGATGCAGTTTAACAGATGATTCATCCAAAAAATCTACCTTCTGCCATTTTTCCAAATGATCAACTAGAAGTTATTATTTGTTACTCTTACAAACTGAGATTGATGACAAGACTTTTTTCAGAAAGTGTACATATACAATGCCATGGACAAAATTGTTGGTACCCTTCCACTAAACAAAAAAACAACAACAACAACAACAAAAAAAAACACAGTGGTCACTGAAATAACTTGGAACTGTATAAAGTAATGACCAATAAAAAACTGAAAATAAACTAATGAAAATCAGATATTGCTTTTGAATTGCGTCACACTTTATTTTGATGGTCCGTTTGTTGAATTAAGCTACAATTAATCTGCATGCCAACTTATTCTCATTAGATTATAAGTAGACTCTTAGGTTGGGGTTAGAGTTAGTGTAAGTTGACGTGCTTGCAAAGTTTCTTATAGTTAGTTAAATGTCTGTTGAAAGAGTGGTATCAACAGATATTAAGCAAACAGTCTACTAATACTTAAATGGACCATCAAAATAAAGTGTTACCTTGAATTGTGTTTCAACAGAAGCATTAAAAAAGGTAAACTAATGAAACTGGCCTGCACAAAACTGAAGGGTACTAACTTTTTTGTCCACATCTATGTTTTTAAAATACAGCACAAATGTTATATGCTAGGGCGGAACAATATGGCGTTTAAGCATCAATACTGCAATGTGCTAATTCGCAATAGTGAAGTCAGGATTGTTGTCGAGTAAAACCCACATTTGAATGCATACATGATTTGTGGAGTCATTGCAAAGTTTAACCATAAATTTACCAAAAAGTTTATCATTTGCATGCACTTTAAGGCCTGTTTAAAAAGCCTGTTTAAAGCATTCAGCCACAAGAAACTGCAATGTATGTAGCTTTAAGAAAATGTTATTATTTATATATATATATGATGATTATACAGTGCTATTTTACATTTAATTATTCGATTTGTGATGAAATACTGCTAGTTTCACAGATAAACTATTTTAATATTTATATTAAATATAAAAAATATTTCATTAGTATATTTAAGCTGCACTTTACATATCAATTGCTTTATTGTATTATATGCAGATCCAAACTTGTGCAATCTCAACCCAATCACTTTAAATCAATTAATTCCTTCCAAATTGATCCATTAATTTTGTCAGGTGAAAGTACATTATATAGTAACAAAGATCTTTCTTTTAAGTTAATAGAAACACACACAACAAGAGTTTTAGTTAATCATTGTATCCTCTAGTTCATTTAGTATTTTTGAGTCAAATCAAATGTGACATGTTTTGGATTTTAAAACCTCAATCTTTGATCACTGTTAATGTCAACTTTAATCTATTAATACTGCAAGCCTACTGAGATACAGAGAAATTAAATGAATTACATGTTCATACAGGTGGCATTGACTTGAAATGGATGCCAAAAAGTAATAATATCAATTCATCTTTAATCAAAACATGAATATTTAGATTAAAAGACTGGGAGTGCATTAGGTTCTCCAAATAAGAAAACGTGAGGGATAAAAAGAGATGGACAGAGAGGCAGTAGGTGGATGATAACGGCTTGCCCTGCCGCTTGGGGATTTGACTCTCTCTTTTCCCAAATGTCAGCAGACATCTGTTTCATATTTATGATTATTATCCTCCCCTCCCCGCAAGCCGGTTAACACTTAAATGATTCTATCACTTTGCAGGGTCGCCCGCTGCCTTATACTGCATAATTTATGAAGCTAATCTGTCAGTTTAAAAAAAACAGAGAGCCAGCAAAAGGAAAGATTTTATGCCAGATGAAGTGTGTAAGTGCTGTAAAGCGTTCTACGGGGAGCTGAGTTAAATGCCTGTTACTGTAAGAGCGATCATGATGGAATTAAAAATGAAGCGTGAGAACTCAACTGCAGGGTCACATTATTAAGTGGACTTAAATTCTGTAAGTAAAGTAAACGAGTGGAGGAAGCCAATTCGTGCTGAGTCCTCTGTTTACATCCACAATTTCTAAATCAAACAGCGATTAAGGGCAGATTGATACATTTTTAGGATCAGCCAGTCCAATCTCACAGGGGAAACGTAACGCCAGATTAGTGGCTAATATGTTGAATGTCATTTGTATGAAAATGTAAGGCCTGTCAGTACACATACAGCAAGAACATAAATAGCACTCACTGGGGTTTGAGTGGACGAAAATGTACAAATAGGATTGGAAGTATGGAAAAGAAAAAGAAGAGGAAGTACAGACAGAAGGAAGAAATTATGTAAGGAAAGAGGATGGAAGGAAGTATGGAAAGAAGGTAAGAAGCACTAAAAGAAAAGGTATAGAAGGAAAGAAGTCCAAAAGAAAGAAGTGCAAAGGGAAGGACAGTTGTACAGCAATGATTGAAGGAATGAAATACAGAAAGTATACTGAGACTTAATAGAGTTTAAAAAATAAATTTTAAAAGTTTCCAGTACACAGAAAATATTCCTTTTTACTGCCAAATAAGAAAATATAGCACAAAAATAGTAAGTGCAAAGTAAAATAGTAAACTAGTAAAGCAAGATTTTGTTTTTGTTTTTTTACAGGGCACTTAACAAAAAAAAAGGCAATTCTGAAGGTAAATACTTTTCGTAGTTGTGGGTGTTCATGTGCAATTTCATGACAACTCAAAGAAGTCTTTGATTTAGTTGCTAATTCATATGAATCTGTACCATTTCATTGATTTGCTCATCTCTCAATGACGTTTAAGGGTGCGGTTTGGAAGCACGACTTTTTTAAAAATTTTATGCTTTTGTATGAATTAGCCAGTTTTCTTACAATTTGTTAAATATTTATGTTTCCTTGTGAGCTTACGCTGATTTTAGTAGGATCTTTTAATGAATATGCACAGTATGTGATCATTGATATGTAAATACAAATATACTAACCAACTAAACATCAAGAGCAAGAGTAACTCTTGCTCTAAGGGTTGTATGCTGAAAATATCAAAAGAACTTTGCCATTTTAAAAGGTTTCACATACAGACAACGTTGCCAAAACGACTCTTATTCACATTTGCAAAAATGACTAAAAATGCTGCTCTATGAATGCCAGAGCAGCATTTAGTAATGATATCACTGAAAAAACATGTGCATATACAGTCCTGCAGTTTTTTTTTTGGTTATAAATAACTCATAAAATATCCCAGTTTTCATGTAACAGTTTTCATAAAATATACATTTGTTTAAGTTTACACAGAGATGATAACAGCAGTGATTTTAAAAACTCATACTTTGACACCCACTCTCAAATCTTTGCATTTTCAGACCCCAAAAAATACAAAGTCAAAAAGTCAAAGTCAGCTTTATTGTCAATTCAGCCACTTGTACAGGACATACAGAGAACTGAAATTGTGTTACTCTCAGACCCTAGGTGCATAACAGATAATATTAATACAACACATAGAATTTTAAAGAAAAAAAATTACAATAAATACAATTACACATATAACTTAATAAATATAAGTTAAAAAATTGTAAACAAAACTACAGTTACAATTCAGGGCACATGGCAAGGAGTGCAAACCAGAGTTGTGCAGATACCAAACACTATATAGCGCAAAAAGCATGTAAATATGAAGTGACAGTGTCTTAATAATATACTACTGCAGTGTAAATTTAAGGTTGAAGATTTCAGCGTTTTTTTCTTAAAAACATCACTAGGCCTAATTGCCATCATGTGTACTAAAAAACCCTTCTTGGTCTTTCAAAAATCCATCCAATATTGCATTAAATTATCTAAAATCTCAGGTCATCTGATTTTAAAACTGACAATATTATCTCTACATTATTGTTGTCGTTGTTTTTGCTTTTTCTCAAACTCTTGCTCTAGGCTGAACAAAAAAAAAACAAGTGTACAAATCAAGAATAAACTCTCCACCCTGTTGTCCTCTCTTTTGTTTTGTGATTTTGCGCCAACAACATGACACCAAAAACACTGCCCTCCTTACTTCTCTCGTCCGTTTAGTCCACAATCACACCTCTATCCTTCAATCCTTCAGGCCCGACGTATCACCCACCCCTCCCCAATCTGCACCCTGTTTCCGTAAGCGTTATTATGAAAAGTACACAGTTTCGATAGAGTGCCCCCTCTGACATTTCCCACTTATTAGCTAGTTTTCATACAGGCTTCAATCAACCTTCCTAATCCTCCGAGGGGCAAGAGCAGTTTTAATTCACCGATCGACCGATAAGCCAAGCACGAGCGAGTGAACGAACGAGCGCCTGCCATAGCAATGCAGGCCTGCGAAAAAAAAAAAAAAAAAAAACGCAAAAGAGAGAGGGAGTGAGAGAGAAAATGATTTACACATAGATGAATCGTGCTTACAAGATGGAACCCTGGGCATTAGCCGCGGATCTGAATCTCTCTCTCTCTCCCTCTCTCTCTTTCTGCCCCATTCTTTTTTTCGCTCTCTCTCCTTCTCTTCCACCATTACCCTTGCTGATTGCAATCTTTCAGCGCCATTGGGTCCTGTGCCTGGGTTCTGTTTAATCTGCCTTTAATCCGATAGATTTTAAATATTCCCCCTGCTCCCGCAGACTGGAGGCAATTAACTAGCCTTCTGATGCTCTTCTTATCAGTTGCCTCCTTGTATCTGCGCGAAGCAGCCTCCAGACACTGCCAGACTGACGAATAATACCCGCCATTTACCGCCGAGACCAGCCAACACGCCGCCGCTCCTCTGCATTATAAACAGGTATTTGGTAAACATATCATATACACGAGCACGTAAACACACAAACAACGACACCCTGCAGATTTCACGTGGCTATGCGGCCGGGCAAACAAAAGGTCCGTTTAAAGTGTAAAAGCGCATTGTTGTGTCTGTTCAGAACTTAAAAGGGACGCAAATGCTGTTGTAAATAAAAACGTTTGGATTGAGGGAGGAGATAGAGACAAAACAATGCACTGCAAGCACTTTGTACTTTTGTTTAAATATGAGTTTGAAGGCTGGAAAAGGGGGTTTACATGGTACATGGCAGGAAAATATGTTCATGAGGTCACAGGTTCAAGCTTGGTCTAGTTCACGACTTGATCCTGCCAAAAATGTTTCAAATGTCTCTCAATAAAATTGATGCGTAAAAGAAAAACTTTAAAAATTACACACAAATGCAAATCAGATTTGTGTGCATGGGTGCGAAAGGCTAAAGAAATGAATTAATGATTTCTTTACAGTAGAGTCTATGGGCTCTATTTTAATGGTCTAGCTGCAAAGTCTAAAGTGCATGTCACAAAAGCATTAAGGGCGAGTCCAAATCAACTTTTGCTATTTTAAGGAAAGAAAAATACGGTTTGTGCCCAGGTGTATGGTCTAACAGGGTTGTGCTTATTCTCTTAATGAGTCATGGATATGTTTTGAGCATTAAACCAATCAGAGTCTCATCTCTCATTCCCTTTAAGAGTCAGTTGTGTAGCGTCATGGTGCATTTGCTACTTTGTAAGTGGAAAAAACTGAATGGACAAACTGAATGCTTCACTAGCAAGAAAACAGACCATCTTCATGAGGATAAAGAATGAGCCTCCTTCATTCGGCCTCCTTACTCTTCCCTTATTTTACTTTTACTGTTTACTTTACTCCTTTACTTTCATAGATAAGGAAATTGTGTTGTACGCACTCCACTGAAGACATCCATTAGCCTACATATTTAATTTCAATTGTTAAGTGCAAATATTTGTTTGAAAACTATTTCTAAATTCAGTTCTAATTTTCAGCAGACAAAAAATGAACAATAATAACATAGTGTGGTCAGACTATAACTCCTAAAAACCCGACAGATGGACAAATCTAAACTTGCTTTTATTAAAACAAATATAAATATGCTTATAGTAAATAATACTGCTAATAATAATAGCAACATTATAGTAAAAATGCAAATTGTCATGAATAAATTCAAAAAAGCCCCCCAGACATGAAGGCATTAAGGTAGTATTTTTTATATAGTAAAAAACTATATAGTAAAAAAATTATTTTTGTAATCCTTTTAATCCTTTATTTTTTTTTCATGTGTAAAGATATTTGTGTTTTGCTGTACATCCTGTGTGTATTAAGTGTTTGAACCTGCATAGGCGCATAACTAATGCCAATTTTGGTCAATGGCGCGGCCTATTTAATTTTCTTAAAAATTAGGGTTGCGCTGCTCTTAAAATAGCAACAAATCGCACCAAACACCTCTTACGCCTTATTGTGCCGGGTGTATGATAGGGCCCTACTGTATATGTTCAAAAGCAAAACAAAGATAAAAGCTTAAGTAAATTCAGAAAATTTAATAGAAATTAACTCAACTCAGGGGAAAAAAAATTATATTTGATTCTGCAGTGTATTTTCACCATCACTGTCACACTGAAATCTCATTCTCTAAAGAAAATATCATTTTTATGAATTATCCAAATCCTATGATATAACGCAGCCCCTGTAATAGTCCCTTTTTCATGAAAATTATACAAATAGTTTTCTAATATTAAAAAGGAGACATATTGCAAGTATTATAATTTCATTAATCATAATAAAAATATTAATGTTCATTAAAAATGTAATATCACTTTTTCCATGCTCTCTCAAACCACTAGGCTTTACCCAATGGTCAGCAACATGTTTTTAACTGTTAATAAGTAAAGTAATAGTATAATAAGTATAGTAAGTATAATAAAATGTATAATTACATTATATTAATGTTCAGAATTTTATGTTTAGTTTAACAACATAAACTGTACCATTGTTACAACAATATATCATTTACTCACAATAAAGATGGAGCATTTCATCCATATTTAATTTTAATGTATATTACTTATATTAATGTATATATTAATTTATATATATATATTACAATGCCTGACAAAAGTCTTGTTGCGGAACCCAGCTGTAAGAGCAACAAATAATATCTTAACTTCTTGTTGAATATTTGGAAAAAAGTGGCAGAAGGTGGATTTTTCTGATTAATCATCTGTTGAACTGCACCACATTCATCACAAATACTGCAGAAGACCTATTGGAACACGCATGGACTCAATATTCTCATAAAAAACAGTCAAGTTTGGTGAAGGAATAACCATGGTTTGGGGTTACATTTAATATGGGGGCATGCGAGAGATCTGAAAAGTGGATGGCAACATCAACAGCCTCAGGTATCAAGTAATTTGTGCTGCCCATTACATTACAAACCACAGGATAGGGCAAATTCTTCTGCATAATAGCGCTTCTTCTCATACTTCAGCCACATCAAGTTCCTGAAAGCAAAGAAGGTCAAGGCGCTCCAGGATTGGCCAGCCCAGTCACCAGACATGAACATTATTGAGCAGGTCTGGGGTAAGATGAAGGAGGAGGCATTGAAGATGAATCCTAAGAATCTTGATGAACTCTGGGAGTCCTGCAAGAATGCTTTCTTTGCCATTCCAGATGACTTTATTAATAAGTTATTTGAGTCATTGCAGCGATATATGGATGCAGTCCTCCAAGCTCATGGGAGTCATACACAATATAATTTTTTTTCCACTGCAGCATGACTTTATATTCTATACTGGACATTGTTTCTGTTAAGTGACAAGACTTTTGTCTAAGCAAAGTCAGACCTTACTGTCCTAATTAAATAATTAAAAATCAAGGCATTATCATATTTTATTTTGGTCAAATATGCGTAATCTGAGGCCTTTGTCTTTCATATAAGCCACGTCTGATACATAATGAGCAACTATAAGTCAAGTTATTATTTGTTGTTCCTAAAACTTGAATAGGCAACAAGATTTATGTCAGGTAGTGTATATGTACGAAATATTTGTACACGTATTTTGATTTTCCCAGTATATTTATTACATTAAAATAAACACTTTTCTTGCATTTAATATACTTTCCAGGTATATAAAAATCGCTTCTAAAAATTTACTTTCCTACATTTACCAACGTATATAAACGTAAACATCAACAATATAGATTTAAACATTTCACAGAAACATCATCAAACTCCATCTTTTGTCTCAAACGGAATTGTCTGGAAAAAAGAACTAGGCAGTGATTTGAATCAGAGGAGTGTATTATCTGAGAGGGTTTCGTTGGAATAAATACGGCGATAAACAGGCAAAATACGCAGATAAGACTGAAGAGATTGTGAGGATCTGCTTGACACAAACAAATATGAAATCACAATGATCCAGATTTGTATTAAAAACACACATACACACACACACACACACTTTCTCTCCTTCCTCATATCTCCCCATTTCCTTGATTGTTAAGAAACAGGGATAAGATGTTTTAATCATCTTGTTCCTGGGAGGAGTTTTGCAGTGACTTATTCTTTGTATCAGCGCTAATGCTGTATATCAGTGATGACAGTATCTATATCTCTGCCTCACACACACACACAGTGCACTGGCTCAAGTAAACCCCTGATAAGGATCGCTTAAGAGTTTTATGACATCATCAGACCGTGACAGGTTTTTGGTTCTGAAAGCCTGCTTCTGATTGGTCGTTTACGCTAATGGTGCCAAAAGATCAATAGATCGGTGCCAAGTACAAGGCCTGTCATAAAGAAACAATCTACTTTATCAGGCTTTCAATCACACTGACACAATCCCCATCAAAAGCTTTCTCAGCCATTAGCGGCGATTCCGTTTTCCCCATTATTGTTCATGAAAAATAATTTTATAATGAAACAAATGAGTTCTGAAAGTTGTTGTTGACTGGACATCCAGTACTACACACACGCACAGACACACACACAGACACACACACAGACACACACACACAGACACACAGACACACACACAGACACACACACACACACACACACACACACACACAGAAATGCTGGGTTATTTAAACCTAAATAGGGTAAAATATGGACAAACCCAAACATTGGGTTAAATTTGGTTCTATAAATTTAGTTTAAAAAAAATTTACCCAGAAGTTGGTTTAGTCCATATTACATCCAAAATTGGGTGAAATAACCCAGCATTTTTTAGAGTGTATAACTATAACTTTAGCGACAGAAATGTGGGTAATGTCCCCATTTTTATAATAAATAATGAAGATGTGTGTTAAGAATATGATGGAGGGTATATAACTATTAGAAGAGAATAGTTTGAATTGTATTTTTTTTAATATAGTAATATTGTAATATGTTTTAATATAGTTTATTTGTGATGGCAAAGCTGACCAAATATGCCAATGTGATTCTCAGAAACATTTCTTACACTGTAAAACATATCAGTTAATTTACATATCAGTTTCTTGTTTATTTATGCTTATGAATTTATGCATTATGGGATTGTGACCTCTGTTCCAACAAATCATTAATTCATTCATTCATTCATTCATTCATTCATTCATACGCATTTTTTATTTATTTGTTTGATTTATTTTTTATTTACTTATTTATTATTATTTTTAGAAGTTTTCTACATTAACATATCCATTAATTGTTTATTTATGCTTATGAATTTTTTGCATTATGGGACTGTAACCACTGCTTCAACAAATCATTCATTAAGTCATTCATTCATTCGCTCATTTATATACCTATTTGATTGATTTATTTATTTTTTTAGAAGTTGTCTTCATTAACATTATTTAATTGGCTGCTTCTTGTTTATTTATGCTTATGAACTTATGCATTATGGGACTGTGACAACATCTCCAACAAGCATTCATTCATTTATTCATTCATTTGTTTATCTGTTTGATTTATTTTTGTTATTTTTTAGAAGACTTCTTCATTAACATTTCAGTTAATTGACTGTTTCTTGTTTATTTATGCTTATGAATTAATGCATTATGGGACTGTCACCTGTGCTCCAACAAATCATTCATTAAATCATTCATTCATTCATTCATTCATTCATTCATTCATTCATCTGTTTGATTTAATATTTTTTAATTTTTTTTTTCATTAACATATCAGTTAATTGACTGTTGACTTGTTTATGCTTATGAATTTATGCTTTATGAGACTGTGACCACATCAAAAAGCATTCATTAATTTTTTCACTTATTTATTTTTTCACTTATTTATTTATTTATTTATTTATTTATTTATTTATTTATTTATTTATTTATTATATTTATTTATTTATTTATGACTGTGACATCAGCTTCAAAAAATCATTCATTAAATCATTCATTCATTCATTCATTCATTCACTCACTCATTTATTTATTTATCTGTGTGATTTATTATTTATTTATTTATTATTATTTTTAGAAGTTTTCTACATTAACATATCAGTTAATTGACTGTTTCTTGTTTATTTGTGCTTTTGAATTTATGCATTATGGGACTGTGACCTCCTTTTCAACAAATCATTCATTAAGTCATTCATTTATTCATTCATTCATTCATTCACTAATTTATTTATTTATTATTTTTCAGAAGTTTTCTTTATTAACGTTTCAGCTAATTGACGGTTTCTTGCTTATGTATGCTTTTGAAATTATGCATTATGAGACTGTGACCTCTTATCCAACAAATCAATCATTAAATCATTAATTCATTTATTTATTCACTCATTTATTTATTTATTAATCTATTTGATTTATTTATTTTTTTTATGAAGTTGTCATATCAGTTTAACATATCAGTTAATTGACTGTTGTTTATTTATGCGCATGAATTTATGCATTATGGGACTGTGACAACATCTCAAACAAGCATTCCTTCCTTCCTTCCTTCCTTCCTTCCTTCCTTCCTTCCTTCCTTCCTTCCTTCCTTCCTTCCTTCCTTCCTTCCTTCCTTCCTTCCTTCCTTCCTTCCTTCCTTCCTTCATTCATTCATTTATTTGTTTATTTTATTTTAGTTTTAAACTACATTTTCTGGCCTGGTAAATAGTAAAATACATAATTATATAGTTAATTTATTTACACAAAATATGTGTGTGTGTGTGTGTGTGTGTGTGTGTGTGTGCGTGCGTGCGTGCGTGCGTGCGTGCGTGCGTGCGTGCGTGCGTGCGTGCGTGTGTGTGTGTGTGTGTGTGTGTGTTTTATTGCAAATATTGTGTTATTGTTAAATGACTGATTATATATTTTATTTACCACATATACTACAAAAATGTGAATAAAACATGTCAACATTTCTCTAAAAGATTTTACGCAGTGTCGCAAATGTATTTTCGTCAGATTTATTTTTCACTTTTTGTCACTTTAATCTGTCCTAATAAACGTAATCATTTATTTAATTGAAATTATATATTGTTAAATCCAAACTTGCATGATTTTAATGAAACAAAAATCAAACATCTTTCATGTTCCACAGAAGGAGTAAAGGCATAAAGGTTTGGCATGACATGAGGGTGAGTAAATGATGACAGAATTTTCATTTTTGGCTGAACTATCCCTTACAGTTTCAGTAATAACCAGACCATTCTTGGTTTTAAAGACCTTCTCTTTCAGTCTTGGTGTCATGTTTCACTGCACACAAGCCACTTGCCATTAGAATCGAATTCAATTACTGTTACACTAAGCAGATTGACTACAACCTTTCTATTAACAAGAAAAATATGCACACGCACACAGAGAGAGAGAGAGAGAGAGAGAGAGAGAGAGAGAGAGAGAGAGAGAGAGAGAGAGAGAGAGAGAGAGAGAGAGAGAGAGAGAGAGAGAGAGAGAGAGAGAGAGAGAGAGAGAGAGAGAGATACTGAATCCTCGGTTTCCACACATATTTTGATAATGATTTCATGGTTTTGAAGTGTGTCCCGTTTCCCACGACAGGTCCGTGGGGATTTTGTAAATGTACAAAAATGCACCCGCAGGCCAAATATAGTTCTTTGACACCAAGCAGAGTTTTAATTTAGCCTTTAATGCTGCACATTTCTATTAAATGGATATTTAAAAGGTGCCACAAGACAGGTGAAACGTTACTCAAAAGTTCAATTGATATCCATTTTTGATATTGGACTATGTCACAATGTGATTTTTGTAGTCGCAACTGTAAATTTTACAATTGCAATTTATTTTATTTTTATTATGACTATGTGAAGTACAATAAAGACCACTTATATGCATTTATAATGAACAGGAAAAGCTTAAAGTGATCATGAGCAGTTTGTTGCGTATGTCATTGCTACTTTGAGTGTGAGCGCAACAAAAAATAAATGAATAACTCTGTCTAACAGATTAACACCAGCTAAAAACAGTATGTGATTTTTATTTGTAGAGTTTAACACAGGGTTTATAATTCATTTTGATGACTCAGTCACTTTGAACTCAGAGTGAAATGTTAAATTTTATTCTGCCTTTTACTAATTGCAACCATTTATAGACAGTAGTTTATGGCACTATATTACTTTGTTTTAACTATTAGGACTGTCTATTTTGTTGTTTATGTGCTTTATAAATACACTGTAAAACCCAAAAGTTAAGGTAACTCAAACCATTTGAGGAAACTGACTGCAACAAACTATTTAAGTTCAAAAACTAATCCTAATGAGTACTGTGAACTTATTCCATTTGAGTAAATGAAGAAATTTGAGCCCAGTAAAACCCAATAAATGAAGAGAACTCAAACCAACTGAGTACTGTAAAACCCAATAAGTTAAGGCAACTCAAACAGTTTGAGTAAACCGATTGCTACAAACCATTTGAGTTAAAAAAACTAATCTATTTGAGTTCTGTAACTTACTCCATTTAAGTTCAAGTAATGAAATATTAAATTAACTGATTACCGTCAACACGGAGTTCAAAACTCTTTTCAAATGAATAGAATTCATTTTTAGTCAATTTTTTGTTAACTACACTCATTTTATTTGATAAAGTTTTACAGTGTATATATAAGTTGTTTATTGTGTCTTTTTGTGACTGTTTGAAATTTGAACTTGGTATGAAATGCAATTTCAGTTCCAATTTATATACTGCAATTGCAACTTTTTTCATAATTGTTGCTAATTCTAAATTCTCTGTAGTTTTTCACTCTTTGGAAATATATTCCAAATGCAACTTTATAATTCACTGTTTACAGTTATATATAGCATTTTTTTAACTTTTGCTAGCTCAAGTTTGTTTGCTTTATTTATAGCACATTTAAAAAGAAATGTTAACCAAAGTGCTTTACAAATCAACCATCACACAAAACCTATACTTGTATATGAAAACCAAATAAAATTAATTACGATCAAATGCAAGAGACAGAAGATGATTTTTAAATGAGATTTAAAAGCACCAAGGGAGGAGGCATATAATATATAAAGGCAAACCATTCCAAAGACGGAGGTCTGCAACAGAAAAAAAAACTGTCTTCTTTTGATTTTAATTGAGACTTGGGAACAACTAGCTGAAACTGCTGTGCCGACAGAAGAGGCCAAGATGAAAGCTCATTATTTCAAATGAAGATGAGCACAAAGAGGGACATCTCAACTTTTTATAATGCACGCTCATCACGTGATAAAAAGCAACCAATCATCTTCATGCTTTGTATGGATTAAACACATTTCGATGATAATGGTAGACTAATCCCCTCAGACAAACACTGAGAACCCAAACACTTTTCATTTTCACCATAAATAAAAATTGTATCAGAGCAACAGCAAGGGTTTGTCAGTGGTGATTTCTGGGAGTGTGCAGCTGATGGTTACCTAACAACAACAGACCTCATGGAAGAGCAATATGCAAATGGCCCCTAAGGAAATCACAAAACCTTGTGATTTTCAGTGTTTCACTAGTACCTAATCATGCCAATTGTGAGCCAAGATTACCAAAAGCATATATTTTTATGAAATATATACAAATGATATCCAAAATCAGAAAATCGGTTAAAAAGGTAGCTTAACACTGGATGTTAGAGGTATGGATGCCTATGGAAGAGTTACCGATCATACAAAAAAAGACTTCCAAATGGAGATGATCGAACGGCTAATGAGAATGGCTGGTATTATAAGTGTTTGACACATCAGCAGGAGAAGACTTTGGAGTAAAGAGCCAGCAAAGGGAGTGGCTTTCAACTTATGTGTATTTCAGTTGTGAATTTTTCTGTAACTACAACTATTACTCACTGTTTGTCATTATATAATGTAATCGTTTTTTGGGGGGATTTCAAATGTAGAAATCAAACTATGATGTCAAATCCTGAAATAGCATGTTTTCTTTGTACTGTAATTATAAATATTCAACTCAGTGTGATGTTAAATCTCTTTTTTATATACAGTTGAAGTCAGAATTATTAGCCCCCCTTTGATTTTTTTTTTCCTTTTTTAAATATTTCCCAAATGATGTTTAACAGAGCAAGGAAATTTTCACAGTATGTCTGATAATATTTTTTCTTCTGGAGAAAGTCTTATTTGTTTTATTTGGGCTGGAATAAAATCAGTTTTACATTTTTTAAAATCCTTTTTAAAGTCAAAATTATAAGCCGCTTTAAGCTATTTTTTTTCTCGATAGTCTACAGAATAAACCGTTGTTATACAATAACTTGCCTAATTACTCTAACCTGCCTTGTTAACCTAATTAACCTAGTTAAGCCTTTAAATGTCACTTTAAGCTGTAAAGAAGTGTCTTGAAAAATATCTAGTCAAATATTATTCACTGCCATCATGGCAAAGATAAAATAAATCAGTTATTAGGAATGAGTTATTAAAACTATTATGTTTAGAAATGTGCTGAATCGTCTCTCCGTTAAACAGAAATTGGGGAAAAAAATTATTCAGGGAGGCTAACAATTCTGACTTCAACTGTATATATTTGTGACTTTAAATGTGGAAACATAACAACTTTTCGTAATTGTGGGTTTATATCTCACAGCGTGACTATATCTTGCAACTGATTTTTTAACAATCAAGTAATTTTATTATTAAATTTTTTTTTATAATATTATTTTATAATATTATGTCCCACTTTAAAAAACTATGTGAAATGACTTTGGTGTGCTGTTCCATGTCCATTATGAGCAACAAATCTTTAGGTATACAGTCAAGCCAAATTTCTTATTTTCAGTGTGTTACTCAAAAATGGGTTAGTCATACCGATTTTGAACCAGAATTACCAAAAGTGTCAATTTGGCATGCCGATTTTTAGCCATAATTATCAAAAGTGTGAATTTTGATTGGTCTCAAATTCACCAATCATGCAGATTAAAACAAAAACTGCTAAAAACACTTCATTTCCACCTTTCCATTGACAAATTCAATTTCTCTTTCTCTTCATCAACAAATGACATGTAATCACATAAAAGCTTCCCCAAGAGCTACCCTGTAGTTGCAACTATATAATTCCCTGTTTGTCGTTATTTTGTGTAATAGTTTCAGGATTGTTTTTAAATTATTACAAATTCAAAAAACTCAAACTGAGAAATTGCATGGTTTTTACGTAATCCTAGACACTCAAGGTGATGTTAAAGCTCACAACTGTTACTTAATTGTTTCAAAATGTTAACATCCATATGCAGTTTCATTTTTTTTTTTTTTTTTTTTTTTTTTTTTTCAAAACTGTGACTTCATGAAACAAGACAAATTTTTATCTTTGATATATACCTTATAACCATCATTTTCAGCCCAGGCTCATTATAAAAGTGTCCCTCACCCTACTTTTTTGTAAAATGTAAAACATGTTGCTCTGGGTACCTTTGTTGCATGTTATAGATGACAAATCAACCCTGGAGTGCCAGTGCATTACAAAGTTTAGCTTCTATCTGCTTTGATACACCTGCCAGGAAGTTTTAAGTATATCTAGAAAGGTTTTGTTGTGCAAAGAATAATAATATGCCCCTGTAGATATCATTAGGGGCAGCACAGTGGCGCAGTGGGTAGCAATATTGCCTCACAGCAAGAAGGTTTCTGGTTCGAGCCCCGGCTGGGTCAGTTGGCATTTCTGTGTGGAGTTAGCATGTTCTCCCCGTGTTCACATGGATTTTGTCTGGGTGCTCCGTCCCTCACAAGTCCAAAGACATGCGCTATAGGTGAATTGGGCAAGCTAAAATGTCTGTGGTGTATCTGTGTATTTCTTGGTCCACCAGGTTGGTGGTTGAGCATTGGGCTAAAGACCCACCTCGTAAAAATAAGATGTTTTGAAACACCAACATAGTGCAGCTAAATATCAACTTCGGTATAAACGGCCTGGAAGTAAGTAAGAAAGAAAGATATCATGAGCGTGAAAAGAAACAAAACTTGTTGGCACTATACTGCCCCTAGTGTTTATTTTACCTTGAAACTACAGTACAACACAAGTTTAAAAATGTTTTTGAGGCTTCACAAAAAATAGGCTGAAGTATGTATTTCCAATGAGCTTGTCTTGGTCATTCAATAATTTTTTTTTTTACAAATCAAGCCAAATTATTTATTTTCAGTGTTTCACTCCAAAATAAATAAATAAATAAACGCACATGATTTTGGCATGCCATCCCTTTATTTTGAGGAACTTTTACCAAAACCGCAACTGTCTCACATCCACAAAGCCAATGGATTGCAATTAGAGTGAAATTTGGAAAAGACTTGAAAAGAGACAGCTTAAAACTAGCGGTGTACCCCTGGCTGTAGCTTTATATGTGTCAATTTCCATTCCAATCTCACAAGAAAACATAACTATAGTAAGTATTATCTAATTTGTATGAATTCATACAATTTCATTCCTATGGGTGCACCCCCATATCCCACCCCTAACCCTATCCCTCATTAGGGAATGAGCAAATCATGCTAAAACGTATGAATGAGATTATACAAAGTAATACGAATTAGCCACTAAATCAAATTATTATGAATTGCTGTGAAATTGTGTTGGTCACAATTATTGACTGTAGTCAACTGTCATTTTATAAAAGGCCGAAATAATTAAAAAAAAATGTGTTTTGCCCCCCCAAAAAGCATCAAATGAGTTTGTAATTTCATTTAATATTGATTCAGGTCCACGATTACCAAAACCATGCATTTTATTCCATCTCACATCCAGAATAAATTGAAAAATCGGCTTGAAACTGTCTGTCTCCCCCCCTCTATGAGGGTCACTTCCGAAGTGTGGCCCAATCCCACCCCTCTCATCACCTTTTCATCGACAAACTCTATTTCTCTGTCTCTTAGATGACACGGAATCACATAAAAGCTTTCCCAAGAGCTTCCTATGCAGCAGCTACAGGTCACGCAGAAAGAGACTTCCAAACGGAGATGAGCGACGCAGCCAATCAGAATGGCTGCTCTTATCAGCCTCTGCCCCATCAGCGGGCGAGGGGTTTGGGGTGTGGGTGCAGAAGGGCGCTGGTGAGGGGGGGGTGGTGTTCGACTGAGGAGTTAAGTCGCCGCTGCGACCGCTAAGCCCGCCGCGGTTCCACTAGCTCGGCGGGGCTGTGTGAGCCCCAGGCGGGATTTGTGACAGCGAAATCACATCAGCCTATGCTGATTAGCCCTCTCTCTCTCTCTCTCTCTCTCTCTTTTGCTCTCCCCCTCTTTCCGATTTATAGTGAGTGAGAGAGAGAGAGAGCGAGGGGGGGGGAACTATCTTACACTGTGCTTTTTAATAGGAAAACGATCGCTATCTGCAAATTGAGTCCCTGCAAACTTTAATAAAGGCTACAGGGTTGAGTGGCATTTTGCATGCTGATTTCAGGCCGATTGGAGGCTTTTTTGATGAGAGAGAGGCTGCCGTGGTAAAGCTGCGCTCCCAGCGCTCCGACAAACTGGCATCTCACAGAGCGAGAGCAAAGAACCGGAGACTTCCATGCGGAATCTACGCTTTTTTTTTTCTTCTTCTGAAAGTGATTGACTGTTGAATAAGTGAGTGAGCGAGCGTGTGTGTGTGTGTGTGTGTGTGTTGGGTAGGACACATAAGGATATTCTGTTTCTGAGTGTGAAAATGTGAACCAGATCAAATGCCTGGGTAATATGGTGGAGAATGTGGAATTAGTGTGCGAAAAATGGATAAAACTGAAAACTGCACGAACATATGGATACATATCGGTATTGTATTAACTCAATAATAATAATAATAATAATAATAATAATAATAATAATAATAATAATAATAATAATAATAATAAATGTATTATTATTATTATTATTATTATTATTATTATTATTATTATTATTATTATTAATAGTGTTAAACCAAAACAGACAATATAACTCGAAATTAAAAACCTTTTTTGTTAAAGTGTGCAACAGAACTGCATACTTGAAAAAAAAAAAAAAAGATCATATTCCTGGGTAATATGATAGAGAATGTGGCATTAGTGTACACTATGTAGGGTATGCAATTGTTATCGGAAGGAGGGGGGGAATGCAATCAAGGGACGAAAACTACATTGGTATTACAGTCTATTTATAACAGTGTCTTGCTTTAATGCGATGAACGGCTTTATTTGTATAGATGGTGGATAATCGCATAGACTTTATATGGTCCGAGAGATTATTCTGAATGTTTTCATTAGAAATTGTGTAGCCTTTCTGATGAAATTTTATAGTGTTCTGATAAATTAACTTGCAGACTAAATACACTCATTATAGTGTGTGAGTGGAATAGAAAGAGAGAAAGGACAGCAGAAAATGGGCATGGGGGGGTTCTTTAACATTTCTTAAAAATTTTCAAACATAAATAATGTCATTTAGAGGATTTTGGTGTCCCAAAAAATGAAAGTAGTTTTTTATTTGTTGTGACACACAACAAAGAGTTATTTCAACCAAATAAAATATTGATGTTATGTCTAAAAATGAGCACAAACACATCTGAAAACATGAAAACGTTTTCTATATTATGAGAACTTTACTAAATGACAACTACTTTTTTTTTTAAATTGGCCATCAGTAGTTTAAGTAAAAATAATAAATAATTAAATAAAAAATATATACATATAGTGTAATACATATGAACAATTTACATAAAACACTGGAAAAAATATAAACAAACCAAATAATGTCAATTTATTTAATGCAAAAATGTTCGTATTTTATTGTCTGAAAAAAATCCACATTTTTCCTGAATTTGGATTGGTCCAACCCAGCATTTTTAGAGTCTATATTACTATATTATTATATTTAATATTGATAAAAAATATAATATCATTTTAATAAACAGCCAAATGACTGGATGGACGGATGGACGGATGAATGGATGGATGGATGGTTGGACAGATGATACAGTAACACACTGTACAGTACATTTATATTATATAGTCACTCAATTCCTACATTCTTGCACAATTCTTTATGCCAAAGGGCTTCTCAAAGTTCATCATTGACTTGTCAAATATGTCCAGAATAGTAAATATTGAGTTTAGATTATTTTGAACAATTTGTACAAATAAAAGTAATTTGTTTGTTGACTGAACTCGCAATTTAAACCCTTCCTTCCCTAGTATAATAGGGAGTGTTTATTAAGAAAATAATGAGCGTCAATAATTGATAGTGTTTAAACTACATGGATGTGCATGCAAAATATGTTCAAGTATACTCATTGAACTATATACTACATGACTAACCACATGCGTACACACAAACAATACTTCTGCCAATTCTATCGCAGTTCTAAAGGTGAGTGGATCTTCTTCTGTGTGTGCGTGTGTCTATGTCTCCTCATAGGGCATGTTGCCAACGTCTGGCACAGAATAATGTTACCCAGTTTCTGTCTCTCATGCCACTGAGCCCCTGGCATCAGCCCTTCACCTACAGGCTCAGAGACAGCTCAGCCAATCAGACGTAAGATCATGGAGGGGGGCGGGGCCACATCAAGGAGCTTTGTAAATCAATCTGATAGGGGGATAATTCAAGCACCACATGTGTACACAAAAACACACAAATGTAGAAGTTTAAAAACTAGTTTTACTAAATTCACGTCCTCATGTAAAGTTCTGGACTGTATGTCATCTTATTGTGGATAAGAGAATGTTGCTGTTATTCACCATCCCTCAATATGAATCATGAAAATTTGGCAATAAAAAGAAGAAAAGTAAAAGCATTTCACATGGTTGTTGGTTGTCAATGATATAATTATTCAATTCTATTCTATTCTATTCTATTCTATTCTATTCTATTCTATTCTATTCTATTCTATTCTATTCTATTCTACTAATAATTCAGTGTAATCATTAAAAACAACAACAACAATAACAACATTGACAATAATAATAATAACATCATCATTATTTATATAATAATAATAATAATAATAATAATAATAATAATAATAATAATAATAATAATAATAACTCATTCATTTTCTTTTTGGCTTAGTCCCTTTATTGATCTGGGGTTGCCACAATGAAATAAACTGAGAACTTCAAATCCAGCATCTAGCATATGCTTCATGCAGCAGATGCCCTTCCATCTGCAACCCATCACTGGGAAACACCCATATCCACTCATTCACACACATACTCTGCGGACAATTTAGCCTACCCAATTCACCTGTAGCATATGTCTTTGGATTTGTGGGTGAAACCGGAGCACCCAGCACACAGAAACGGCAACTGACCCAGCCGAGGCGCGAACCAGTGACTTTCTTGCTGTGAGGTGAATGTGCTACCTGCTGTGCCACTATATTATTTTTATTTTATAGAATTTAGTGTAATTATAAAATTAACAACAACAACAGCAATAGCAATAATAATATTAACAACAACATCATTATTTTTATTTATTATTGATATTATTTTTATTATTGTTGTTGTTATTGTTGTTGTTGTTGTTTATTATCATTATTATTGTTATCCTTATTATTATTTTTATTATTATTATTATTATTATTAGTAGTAGTAGTAGTAGTAGTAGTAGTAGTAGTAGTAGTAGTAGTATTAACAATAATACATAATTCAATTCACATATGTAAATAAAATACATAACCTCCACACAACATTTCATCAATTCTCTCAACAAATAATTCAGCAAAAGATGCAATTTTATTTGGTACAAAAACAACAACAAACAACATCATTATTTTATTTATTATTATCATCATTATTATTTCTTATTATTGTTGTTTATTATCATTATTATAAACAATAATAATTGATAATAATAATAATTGTTATTGTTTTTTATTATTATTATTATTATTGTTGTTGTTGTTGTTGCTGTTGTTGTTGTTGTTGTTGTTGTTGATATTTTATTATTATTATTATAAAACAAGTAGTACATTTATATAAAATATACAGATATAGACCTCTTTTTGATGATTAACATTTTCAAAAATAACTACTGATAATAATAATAATAATAATAATAATAATAATAATAATAATAATAATAATAATAAATAACTCTTTAAGTGATTTAATATTAAAATAAATCTTAATCAAAACAGATTGTTTTGGTCAAATATTGCAGGTATTGCAGAACAGGATGTGCATACTACTGTGTATACTATCAATACATGAACAATGCATTAGGTTTCTAATAACAATGACAGATTTATTGTATAATTACATTATGTTCCACAGTTACATGGTAATAGTAAATCCCAAAACACTCCTCATAAACACAAATGCTTCGACGTGACTTAAAGGCACCGTGTGTGTGAGAGCAGACCAAAATGCATTGTGCATACCATACAATATGTGTATAGCTAGCAGTTTCCCCGCTAAATATAGAGCTGAATACATTGAGTGCTACTGTACCAGGCTGTGGTCATGCCCTGAATTGGATTTGAATTATTGGGAGGAAGCAGAGAGAAGAAGAAGAGAGAGAGCGAATAAAACGAAAGAAAGGGAAAAAATAGAGCTGGAAAATGAAGGTCTGAGCGTGGGACAAATGCCTTTCCGAAGAGTCACTGTTAAAACTTGCAAATGTGCTCAGAGCCATGAATTGTGGTGATGCCTTTCTGTGACACACACACACACATCTGAATAGATTGGTGTAGTGTAGATGGTCTCATTCTCACGTTTGGTCATAGTTGACATAACTTCCAGCCTGAAATAGCATGTGCCGTCAAGCCCTGGGTCTAAAAAAAGCACTGAAACGATGCGAAAAGACGAAGAGAAAGGAAAAAAAATAGTGTTGAAAGGTAAATACAGTGAGCTGAGCTGTTCATTTCCGTACAGATGCCATACATTTAACACCAGCGCTGCCCGTACAACTGCACTGCTCATCTACTGTACAAACAAATGACTTCATTTTCTCTTTATTAAATATTATTAAATGTACAGTGGCGTCACGGTGGCTCAGTGGTTAGCACCGCCGCCTAACAGCAAGAACTGTTGCTGGTTTGAGCCTCGGCTGGGCCAGTTGACGTTTCTGTGTGGAGTTTGCATGTTCTCCTTGTGTTCGTGTAGCTTTCCTCCAGGTTTCCCCCACAGTCCAAAGACATGCACTATAGGTGAATTGGGTAAGCTTTAGTGTATGAGGGTGAAAGAGTGTGCATGGGTGTTTCCCAGTACTGGGTTGTGACTGGAAGGGCATCCACTGTGTAAAACATATACTAAAAAAGTTGGTGGTTCGTTTCACTGTTGCAACCTCTAAAATAGAGACTAAGCCAAAGGAAAATGAATGAATGAATGAATGAAGAATTTACAGTAAACACACAATCACACACACACATATCTTTAACAGTTACACGCATGTACAAACAAACACACTCTCTCTTTAACAGACACATAAAAACACAAACACACACACACACACACAATCTCTTTCTTTCTCCCTGACACACACACACACACATAGACAGGCACACTCTCTCTTTCTCTCTGGCACACACACCGACAGACACACACACACACACACACACCTTCTATATAACAGACACACCTACAGAGGCACTCACATGGGCTCTCTCTCTCTAACAGACACACACACTCTCTCTCTCTTCAACACATACACAAACACTTTAAAACACACTCTCTTTAACAAAAACACACACTCAGACACGCTTTGACATTAAAACACATACACTCATACTCTGTCTCTTTCTCTTATATTAACACAGAATGCACAGACACACTTTCACTTTAAAACACATGCACACATTCACACACATGCACACACTCTCTCTAAAACACAGAACAGACACTATCTCTCTCTCTCTCTTTTTAACATACAGCAAACTAACATACAGTGACACACATGCATTCACACTCCCTTTTTCTTAAACAGACACACACACATAAACATGAACACACATAAACACGCAAACACACTCTCGCTTTAACACACACACAAACACATGGACACAATCACACAACATACACAAACATACAGAGACACACACAGATTCACTCTCACACACGCACACACACGCACACACTCTCACTTTAAAACACACGTGCACACACACACATACTTTCTCTCTAAAACAAACACATACACACATGCATGTACACACACACCCACTTTAAACACACACACACACACACATCTCTATAACAGTCCCACACAGACATACATAAATACACACACTCTTTAACACACATTCTCTTTCTAGTTCTCTCTCTCTCTCTCTCTCTCTCTCTCTAACACACACAGCAGACACACTCACTTTAACACACAACACACACGAACACACAACAGACACAAACATACAAAGACACACATGTATTCACACTCTCAGACAAGCTGACTTTAAAACACTCACAAACACACACACACTCACTTTAAAACAAACACACACACACACACACACACACATTCACACACACACACATTTTCTTTTTAAAACACATGCACACTTTCACGCACTCTCTTTCTCCCTCTCTCTTTACACACACACACATACACACACAGGCCCGGGACCCCTGTCCCTCTCGAGGCCTCCTGCGGGCCGATAAGATGCTATCAGTTGGCCCTTAAAGCACTTGAGAGCCACTTTAGGAGATCACTGGGGCAATTACCATGAAAAGTAAAAGATACTGCCTATATTGATGTTAGATTAATACTGACCACCTCGTCATTGATTTTTGGCTCCAGCCTCGCTCTTACCCCCGATCTGAATTTCTGATGCTAACGTTGTTTTATGGGCCCCGTCCTGCTCTCTTACACTCCTCCACCTCGATAAACCTTTCGTTCGGACCCGCTATCTCCTCCTTCTGGAGAGCCGACGCTCCTTATCGGCTGATGTTATTCAATTGTCCCGCGCCGATCAGGACCATTAGCGCTTGGTGCTAAATAATGCATCCTGTTTTAAAAGGCCGCTTATCTGGCCGCTGTTTGTTTCTAACATTATTAGTATCGGAAGGGTAATGACAGTGAAAAAAAGGTGATTGACAGAGGCAAAAAGGACGCCGTCCATTTGGGAGGAGACGTTTGGAGGTTTATCTTATTGTTATTCAAAGGGCAACAATCCACCGGAGGCGAGTTAAATGCGACTAATTTAAGTGCTGCTGATGAATCTACATACACTTCTTTTCTCTCTCTCTCTCTTCCCTCCTGCTATCTGGCGCTCGGTGTTTCTCTTAGATATACAGTCTGTTGCTATGAGACAGATTTATACGCAGTGTTGGCCTCTGGTCCTTTCCAGCCCTTATCGCTGAAATTATGGGATGGCAAAAAGCCATTAAAATTCTGCTTAGGTTTCAGTGAATAAAGGCTGGAAGCGTGGTAACTGCTGCATCTTTTAAGGCTACCTATATCACATTATCAATCAGATATCGTGCAAATATTCACAATTTACCTAATGACCATGGAAATAGCTAATGAAATTGACTAATTGGTCGGCCTTTTAAACAGCTAGTGATGTAAAATTAAAACTGGTGAGCTTAAACAAATTAATTTGTTAAAGTACATCATGTTCTCTCAGCTAATGATTCTTGGTTGCCAGAACATTCTGGAAACTTTTATTATTGCATTTAAAAACATATACCTGTATCTCTTATTTTAGACGTTTTGTGTCATTTTTATTTTATTTATTTTATTTTATTTTATCTAAATTTATTTATATCACTTTCTTTTAATTTAATTAAATTTTGTTTTATTTTATCTCACTTAATTCAATTCAATTCAATTCAACTCAATTCAATTTTGTTTTATTTTTTCACTTTCTTTTAATTTAATTGTGCTTAATTTCATTTTATTTCAATTTATTTTATCTCATTTTCTTTTCTTTTCATTTAATTTAATTTCATTTTGTTTCATTTTATTTTACTTTGTTTTATCTTGTAATTTCTTCTGATTTTATTTAACTTAATTTAATCTAATTTTATTTTCTCATTTTATTTTATCTGATTTTATTTTATTTGAGAATTAATTTGTTTTTGTCTTTTTATTTTTAATTATGTACCACCCTGTAATGTTTTGGTAACGGTATTTTATAGGTGCAAACTCATAACCTAAAAATAATTATGAGGGAATGTCTCATACAAGTTATTTTTATGTTACATTTTACTTTAAATAATAGCTATTCAACATTTTCATAATGATATTTTTATGGCTGTAAAATAATAACCTAAAAATAACAATGAAAGAAAGGTAAACAGTTATTTTTAGTTTATTTAAAAAAAGAATCACCCTGCAATGTTCTAGAAAAATTGTTTAATAAT
This sequence comes from Danio aesculapii, assembly GCF_903798145.1. Classification (NCBI taxonomy): domain Eukaryota; kingdom Metazoa; phylum Chordata; class Actinopteri; order Cypriniformes; family Danionidae; genus Danio; species Danio aesculapii. The sequence continues at coordinate 33,968,447 of NC_079438.1, read as the reverse complement.
TGCAAAACAAAAACCAAAAATACAGAGTGATATGTGTAAGTTGTTTTATTTATTTATTTATTTATTTTATTTATTTATTTATTTATTTTTTTTTTTTTTTATTCATTTATTTATTTAAAACGGCAACCTTGTAGCATTTTGGGAGAATATGAATAATAATTTAAATATCAGTTTTGTAGCATTTAAGAATAAACTGCATACACAGTAAAGAAAAAAATACATGATGGATTAAACCAGTTAGTCAGCCTCACCTAGTCAGTTGCTGGACTGCAAGAACATATTGGTTTGTACCGAATCCAATTCATCTGACATAAATGTATGGTTGTTTGGAGAATTTCTACACATTCATCACTTTCAGTTAACATCCCCCCTTAAAAATGCAGTCTTCCCATTAGTCTTGTTTCACTTGGCACAGGCACTCAAAGTTTACTTCATCTTAAAATTTATGGGAGTCAGACAGTAAACAAACAAGAGTCTGACTTTGATGCAGCGCTATCGTTCACAGAAACAGTTGGCAGCATCAAAGTTAAGATAACAAACTAGTCCCTCAGGCTTTTGCGTAGGCCGTCAACCTGAATGCATGTTACATATATGGATGTTTTAATGTCTACAAAAGCAGAAAACATTGCTACTGATGATGACTAATACATAAATAATCTTTCTAAATTCAGTCTGGAAAAACTGATCAAGCTATGAACAATCATATGGCTTGCTATTAAGATGTAGCAAATGCTATTAATCGTGCTATTATCGTTTTCTAAGAGATTGAAAATGCTTAGAGAATAAAAAAGCCACCCCAAATGACTTATTTAATATTAATATTTATTTAATTATTTATTAAATTATTTTAATTTAATAAAATATTAATATTAACTTAATATTTTGCTAGTTAGTTAAAAAAAATTATGTCCAATAAGTGGCCCTAACAAGAAATTTGGCTGTCAGGAATGATCTGACCTGAAACTATGGTAGTGCGTATTATTAGCATTGTTTCCTATTTGAGAATAAAAAAGATGAACTACCAGAATCAATATACTGCAAATAAAAATGTGTATGTGATGCATATGCAAGTCTTTAAGACAAACTTAAATAAAAAGTCATTTAAACACTAATTCAAGTCAGACCAGCTGTACAAAAATGAAAATATCACAAGGTTATAAGCTAGGTGAATAATATATTCAGAAACAAAAAAAGCCGAAACTAAAGTTAAACATGTTCTTTCTCAGCTTGAGTATGAAAAAAGCAACAATATACAACAAACACAAAATCTTTATGAAGTAAACAAGTGAAAGTGTCTGAATTATCATTCAGGATCAATTTTGGTGAAACTCAGCACCAAAAAAACTGCTATTATAGACAGCCATAAATTTCATGCATTCTAAACAAAACAAAAACATAACAGCTGCCCAAAAATGAAATCTATGAGCAATTTTCAAACTAACCACAAACTTATGGAAAGCAAGCTGTGTATATTTAAAGTGCAAAATCTACAGATATAAAAATGTTTCACAATAAAAAATAAATAAATCACAGCATTTTTTCTGAGCAATACAACACTATACATTTAAATAACGTGTTCTGCAATACAACAGAAATGTGCCACTGTGCCTACTAAACTAATTAATATTGTTATACAGATAACAAATGTGTGCTTATTTATTTGAAACCACAAACATAGTAGTATTAGTAATAGTAATTAATAATAACGTTAGAAGTCTCAGCCTACCTTGCGCGCATTCGATCTCTTACGCACATTCGGCCTCGCATGCACCTGGTCTCTCTACTTTCACTTTACTTTTATCCATTCTGGCGCATCATACACAACATGTCTTCTTTACAGTGGTTGGTTGGGATCCACCAATCCCACAATGTGTTGCCACTGTAAACAAGAAGATGTGGGCTAGACTGCAGCCAAAATTAATTAATTTATCACATAACAGACAAACGCATCATATTGAAACGATAACAGAGTCAATATGTTTAAAAAGTAATGCGTTTCAGTATTAGTTACTGTCAAAAGTAATGTCGTTACAGTAGCGCATTACTGCCCAACACTGCATATAACAAAATGCTTTAGTTTACAAATCATGTACAAATAAGAAATAATAAACCAATTAATTGAAAGCTGTGCTAATTATTATTATTAACCTTCTTATTACCTGCCTATTAGTAAGATATTGGCTGTTTATTAGTACTTATACATATTCTGCATATTCTAAATCCTTAATCCTCTCTACAATAATACATAAACCAAACAAATACTGGTTAAGCACTGGAGGAACATGTTCATAGTTCCTATAACTACTAGTGGAAGTTGTAGCCAGTACAGTACGTTTTTTTCTTTTTTTGGTGTGTTCATATAGCATGAACTGGGAATGATTTTAGTTATAGAAACAACTTTGATGAACTAAATTAGTTCCTATAACAGAGTTGGGTTTAACACACCCACATCATAGACATGCACAGCAATTGAAATTGCTACAAGACAAATATAAATACAAAGTTTTGCTTTTCTTTCAGGCACTATATATTTATATTTTTCAAATACATTTCATTTCCACTGTCACAAGACCAACACAACAAAAACACTGCCCTCATTATAAAGTCCTCCAACCTTCAATTGTAGATTGTCAATGGATGTTGACTTCTCAACAATATTTCAAAGCAATACGTAACTTTTTGATTTAGATTTAATGTTCATATGATCTGCTCAGATCCTCAGTGGCAGTTATGTTGTATAATGCAGTAATGCCTTCTATTGGAAATGTAAAATTTGTTCACATTGTGCAAATTTGTCAACAGCTACTTTCAAACAGTGATACCGGAAAATATCTGGAAAATTTCCAGAACGGCTTTACCAGTGAATTCAAAAAAGCACTGTTCACACAGGCAAGGACTTTCTGGAATTTTTCCGCAAAAGACCATTCACACATCCATCCTAAAAAAACGAACCATGAACGAAACGAAAATGAAAAATGAACCAGAAATGAGCTCTAAACAGCTGCCCTTGTATTTGTAAACATGGAAGGGGTCAGGGCTTTTGTTGATGGTTTCACTTTTATTTAAAACTTTAGCTTTCATGCAGTTGCTTTGTCCCAGGGACGTCCAAAGGCAGAAGCAAGAACCGCAGCCAAATGTTTACACATTTGACTACATTACAAAATCTGGATAAGTATTGTGAACAACTTCGATGAAATCATATGGAGGAACACTTTCGCAAGTCGAGATGTTTATGTAATATGTGTGTCTGCTGGTGCTCACCGGCTCCTTCACGTGTACAAACGTCAAGCAACTGAAGTAGAGCTTGAAGGTAAACAAACAGCGGTTTATCATAAGCATTTTATCGATAATTTTTTCTACAGTTGGCATTAAGAAGGAACATAGTAATGTTATCTGACTAACATCTAGCAGCTAAATGTGTCTGGAAAAGTATTCAAAGGTTTTTATTTCCATTAACAGTGCTGCTGTGAATGCGTCTGAATGTTCTGATTGGCTGGAGTAGACATCTCACGTCAGCGCGTTCTAATCATGAACGCTCTCTTTCTAGCAATTTTCCTTCTGCGTTCACACAGAGCAGCATTCCTGCAAATTGCAGGTAATGTTACAACTTCTCTTTCCGAAAAATTGCAGGAATGAATTTACCAATATTTTCAAAATGGGCCTGTTCACACATGATCCCTTTCCAGAAAATTGCCGGTAATTTTCCAGAAAGTTCTGTATGTGTAAAAGGGGCTATTATGAAAAGCTACAGTACATAGATCTTATAAGTGAGTTCATATAACTGCTTAGTGCAAAAGACCTTTTGATGATTGAATGATTGTTGGTTTTTTGTTTTAACTTGGTAATAGCGAGAGTAAAATTTTGATCTTGGGGACTGGCTAATTGACTAGATCCTACGACAAAGATCCTGATGCAAAAGCTCCTTTGGTGAATAAATGTCTTTTTGGACTTGCTAAGCCACTTCTTAGTATCAACAAGGGGAAATTTTTGATCTTGGTGATTGGCCTGTTGATTAGAGATAATATAACTGAGTTTTAACTACCTAGTGTGAAACGTTGATTGGGATTTGTTGTTTTTTAGTTCCTATAACTATCTGGTGCAAAAGCCCATTTGCTGATTGAGCATAGATTTTTTATTTTTTTATTTTTTTGACTTGGTAAGCAACTTCTTAATAGCATTCATTTTCTTTTTGGCTTAGTCCCTTTATTAATCAGGGGGTCGCCACAGCGGAATGAACCGCCAACTTATTCAGCATATGTTTTACTGAGTGGATGCCCTTCCAGCTGTAACCCATCACTGGGAATCACCCATACATTCTCATTCCCAAACATATATTAAGGACAATTTACCTATAGCGCATGTCTTTGGACTTGTGGGGGAAACCGAAGCACCCGAAGGAAACCCACGTCAACATGAGGAGAACATGCAAACTCCACGCAGATAAGCCTTCTGACTCAGCCGAGGTTTGAACCAGCGACCTTCTTGTTATAAGGCGACATCGCTACGGACTGCACCACCATGCCACCCTATCTTAATAGCACCAAAAAAATAATAAATAAATAATAAATAAAGCCCTAAGGATTGCATAAAAGCCTAACAATGCTACCCAGAAAACCTTTGGTATCACGTTGTGCCACAAAAATGTCTTCCGAATTTGTAAAAATCAAGTAAATTTTTGATCTGTAAGATCATCCTTTAGAAAGCAAGAACACATTTAGTTGGGGCACGCACACAAACATGATTATTACAAGCATGTGTGTGTGAGAGAGTGAGACAGAGAAAGACTGAGAAAGGCCAGCTAACTGTTTGTCTTTTCCATTTGAAGCTGGCAGCGGCATCAGTTACAGATCCCGTCCATAATCCATCTGTGTCCCGCTCACCCCTCTCAGTGTAATCAGGGCGCTAATTCAAATTTGGGAGGAAGACAATCCGTGACGGACGTTTTTTGTGCAACTCGGAGTGGCGTCCCCCATGACCGGTTGAAATGTGGTGCAAAATGATCTAAAATAAAAAAGATGTGTGAAGTAAAAGCGTACAAATGAGCACTTACAGTAAAGGTAACGACATGGGCATGCACAGTGAATTAAAGTCATCCAAGCACTTAGGACTGCCTAATATAAAATAACACCTCGTCTTCTACACAAAAAAAAAAAAATAAAAAAATCATCATTCTCTGCCTCATTTCATCTATCTGCGGAGGAGAATACACCCCAGACGTGAAGTAAAATAAAGTAGACTATCCTGCGCAGCCCTCAATTATGTGTGGGTGAGAGGTAATAGTGAGGAAGAGGTTTCGGATAAGGTACTGTGCTCCCATGCTCCCTTTCTCTGCCGGCAGCCAGCCACATCTCCACCGCGGTTTAAGGCAGTGTCGAGTTACGGCTCAGCAAACCAGGTTATTGCATTTGCAGCCTCCTTCTCATGAGCCTCCGCTGCAGCTAATTAAGACGAGCGTGGACTCATCTGAATAACACACACCTTATGGAGGAATGAGAGGGATTTGGAGAAAGAGCAGAATAGAGAGATTTTTTGCGGACATAATCTGTTCCATTTTGCTCTTTCACTTTTGGTTTGATAAAGCAATTTGGCTTTGGCTTGCGTCCAAGGAAGTCTTTGCTGTATTTACTGTTAGACATTGCACTGTTGACACTGTCATGCACGTCCTCAACAGAAACCCAGGCTAGAATGTATTTTAATATAGATGTTAAAACTGTTTCACAAACTGTATGGCAGGATTTTCCTGGTTTCCACTGTTTCACAAACTGTATGGCAGGATTTTCCTGGTTTACAGTATCACCATATTTGTCTTTTTTATTTTAGTAATCACTAAAAGGTGACTAAAGTGTTTTGAGTAGCTGAGGAGCTATTGTGCAGGAAATAAATGTTGCAGATGTATTTTAACCCTTGTGTAGTGTTCTAATGTACTACCTTTTCGTTATGTTGGTGGCTGCTCTATTGACCTTCATAATAATGACATTTTTTGATTGCAAGCCACACCATATAATTGTGCATTTATGATTGTTGGTGGTTTTCCCTATTGGAAAGAGGTCAAATGTGCCATTTTTACACATATATTTGGGAAATTATGCCATTAATTGGCAACCAGGTAATTTAGAGCAACTAATTAGGCCAATGGGATATGGATACACTATTGTTGCTCATTCTCAACAAAATTGTAGCTAAGCAACAATTCTATGCAATTTGCAGCAACTTTGCCCATAATGTTTCCCTATCATCAGCGTAAGTTGTTCTTGGTGTTTTATTTAACGATGTTTACATACTTGGTTCATTATTTTAGAACCATGCATTTTCTTCCATTAAGAATATGATAATCTTGCTCAGATCTGCACCAAAACAGAAAAAAACTAACTCTGAAGCAGTTTGATTGTGGTGAGAAAGCAATCCAACCCAATGAGCCAAAATAGCAATGGACCAAGATTTATGAAGTACACTATATGTATTGTTCTAATGCCTCCCCAAATCAGGTTATCCTAGAGAAACAGCAAACTAAAAAGCCTTGTGAACGCAAACTGAAGTGAGACGAAATATCATAATTCAGTTTGAGAACAAAACAATTGATCTACCGATGTGAAAATGTTGCCAGGCTCTTGATATGCAGCATTAGCAAGTTGCAATAAGGTTTGTTGCACTAATTTTCCCACCAAATCATTTAAGTGTAAATCCTGCATCGAGATTAAACTGATCAGCCCAATCATGCAGTCATCTGTCAAGAGATATTCAGACTTCTGATCGTGTTTATAGGTTGGACATGGCATGGATGAATCAGATTGCAACAAACAGTAATGTTATTTATCAGGATGTTCTTCCAATGTTATTCTGGGGTTAATGCATGGATTGAAGTTGGGGGTTAGAATTTGTTAACAGTAAACAGCCCTGCATTTCACATTACCAGTGGAATCCTTAGAACCTGTAGACACTGAATTAGTCTGTGAACTGAATTGGTTTGTTTGTAACAGGGTATGGGACGCTTGGCTATCACTTCTGCATTCCGTATAGTGGCACATCAGTGACATAATTATTTGCCTTAATCTGAATAATACAATAATATGATGTTTACATGAGTTGCCTTTTGAATGTTCCTTTCATGTTCTCATTTTACATCTCATAGTACATGGTTCGATCAACGTCATTGTCACTACCTTACGCCAGTTTACTCCGGTGTTTTATGCCACAACAGTTCATGTTCGTCATAGAACCATATGAGATTTTGGGGAATTTAGTTTTTAATTTTACTTTTCATTCATGCCCCCGCAACAAACTCAGAGGTACTTGATGAGAGCTCGCAGTAAGAACTGGTAAGATAATTCTCAACTAAACTCACTAAAAATGTGCTCTCTTACTTGAAACCATTCTCATTTGTTTGTCGTCAAATGTCTGACAACTGCTCCATGTGTATCCAGTCACAAAATAAGTAAATCTTAGTACTGCGCTTCAATAAATCAATTCAAATAGGAATACGTCATGTCTTAATTTGGTTTCTGTCATTAGGTCGATTATGACTTTAGTTGGATCAAGGTAATCAAAATTTGCTGTTTACATACACTCTTAATCAGAGTACTGTCCTAATCATTATTAAATTAAGTATTGGTGTCCATGTAGACATACTCAATGTCATGTCTGTGGGTTTGATTCCCAGGAAACACAAAAAACTGATCAAATGTGTACCTTCCAAACAAAGCAAGTCTCTTGGATAAAAGTGTCCGCCAAATGTATCAATGTAAATTTCACATTCACTCTCAGAAATAAAGGCACAAAAAGTGTACAAAAGGTACACATTTATACCTATCAGGTCCACATTTGTACCATAAAGGTACATATTTGTACCTAAAATTGTGCACTTCATTGAACCTTAAAGACACAAAAGTTTACCAACAGCTACAAAAAAAGTTTTTTTAAGCTACCAATGTGCACCTGTAAGGTACAAACATGTACTTTTTAAAAAGATACTGCCCCAGTGACAGCTTTTGTACCATTATTTTTTAGTGTCGGGTCTGTCTACTGCATAAACATTTATTGATTTGGTAAACACATTTATCTAAAGTTTACGTTGCACTTTAAATTAGGAAAGTCCACATCGCCACAAAGATAATTTATGGCTTGTTTCCATTGAGTGGTACAGTATAGTACGATTCAGTACGAGTAACCTTGATCAGGTTTATATTTCCAATGCCATGGTGTATGGTGGAAAGTATATTGTGTCTTTTATGAACTCAAGTTTGTTATTTCAAATAGTCAGAGGAAGCTGCCTGTGTTTTTTTAATGTGTTTTAAACAAAAATTCAGCACATACAGCAGATCCTTTTCATCTTGGCCTGTTCATTTTTCTTGGATGTTTGTTACAAGAAGATGACAAGCTTTGTTTGAGCTCGGGTTTGACCACGGTTCATTGCTGCGCACCGTCATTGTATTATAGTGTTGTGTTTTGACTGTGCATTAAAAAGCGATGCTTCCTGTGTTGTCATTCCCCTTGTAGCTTGCACAGGTGATGATTCTCTGTAAACCAATAGCTTTAGGTACCATACTAGTGTGCTATGTACCCATAAGAAAGGGTCCAAAAATGTATAAAAACATGGAAACAGCTGAAATGGAAATATTTTGTACAGTACAGGGCTGTACTGAACCATACTGATAAGTGGACACAAGCCAGTAGACTCAGAACAATCATGCAGAACTGTTCAAAATAGCCACTGTAAAAGGCCCCTTTGAAATGAATGATTTCCAGGACAAGTGTTAGACAGGATACAACTGACACTTTTGCTCATGTGAACCTCTGTCAAATGATTAATCTGAGATGCATTTGATATATGATGATGTTGAAGTATGTTCCAAAGAACTTATTTTTCGACTTATTATCCTATCAAAGATCTCAAACTTGAGGACAGATCTTTCAACATAGGGATGAGCTGGAGTTTGATGTACTACACTACTGAAAGGAGATTCCGAGTTCTTTGATTGTGACTGCAATAGGAAAACAGAGTGACAACACTGTTTTGTTGCATAATCTCAGTAGTCAGAAAGTAAAGCCTTATTTATACTTCTGCACAAAGCAATTACTATACCTGACATCACATAACTTGTGTGTAGGTAACACTATTGTAGCTACAGTAACACTTCACTTCTTCATTCTGCATGTGTTGGTCTGCGAGAATACTTCTGAAACACTAGTAGCTAGTGGGGTTTCAATATTCCGCTGTCATTTTTTCCCTAGTTTCTTGAGTTTACACCAGAAATGCATGCCATACTACTGTAGAAGTAGCCCAAACTCACACTCTGGCGAACTGGCAAAAATTCAATAACTAGAATCATTAATGTTCTTGTATTGTTTTTTGGTGGTTGACAAGCCTACTTAAAACTTTAATGTTAACATAAATAAAAAAGTATCCATCCAGAGCTCCTCTGCAGGACTCAACACTTATTAAATCCAAGACTCTGCTAGCATGGTTCTCACCCCCATCCACAATCTTCACAGCTACCAAGCAGACCACAAATCTTGAACTGTGCATCGTAGTGACATGCTGGTGCTTTTTTTGAGAGAGTACGATGAAGGGTGTGTGTGACTAGGAGAAAGATACATCAAGCCTATCACTTGAAGTAGAAGTAGAAATGTCCTTAGGTCCATTCAATGTCCATTCACACATAATTAATTTTCCAATCCAATGCGCTACTTTTCCATTGTTTTTTCTTTGAAAACATGGATGATGAAAATGTGTGACCATTTCACATGTGTCTCACGTCTTTCGAAGGGTCTTGTATATTGGTGTCCCATTTTTAAAGGATCAAGACACCCTGGAGTAGGCATGGGCCGGTATAAGATTTTGACGGTATGATAACCTTGGATTAAAATATCGGTTTCATGGTATCACGGTATTATGATTACTGCTCTAAAATATATATTTTTTAAATGTCTGGGTAAAAAACTAAAACTTTTTTTTCCTTTTAAGCACATTACATTTTATTTTAAGCAACATTTTAAATATTTTGTAACAGTAAATATGTCAGGCTAATTAATTCAAATGGATTATTGACTCCAGCTGTCTTCATTTGTTTCAAAAACAAATTTATTTTAATAATTTAAAACGGCATCTTTGGATATCTTTTCTGCTGGAGATACTGTTGTCCTAAAAAACAAACAAAAGTAAATAAAAAATCGTACACATACCTTAGGAACAGTATTGCAGAAAAATTTGGCATTTTTAAAACCTTGATTTTTCCAAACCGCAGTATACCTTGGAAACGGTTATCGTCCCATGACTACCCTGGAGCAGTTTTTACAAATTTATCATAGTTGAGCATCAGTTAAGTCAACGTTAGCACCTGTCAGCTTTAATTGTGTGGATAATTTTGAGCTTTTGTCAGTTTATTTTATCTTTCAGGTTTAACATATTTTTTGTGGCGGGATCAAAATTGGTGACGTATCATGAATCTGCTAGTGGAGTGATGTCGTATAGTTTTCTCATTATTATTCTTAGCGGAGATTTATTATCCTATGAGAAGACCCTGCGACTTAATTATTCATGAGAGCACAAGCTTTCCGAAGGCAAGGCAGACCTGCCAAGCTGTGAGACTCAATGACTGCGTGAGACTGCGTCCACGATGTGTTTGTTTCCATGATCCGCAGTGTTTGTTGCATGTTTTTCCCCACTATTCTGTCAGGGCCGATACAGCAAAACTGTTGGTTTGCAGCAAGCCTTTTTGTCGGGAGAGCTGTATGAGAATTAGAGAATGGCGGACTTTGTCTTTTATCAGTGAAGTTCGTTACCATTCAAACACATCGCTTATCCATGCTTCGCCTACTGTATGTTAAATATCCTACAGATTACCAGCAGGGCTTATCCACTGTGTCTGCATTCAGACCCGGGGATTGAGGAGGAAAAAAGTCCTCCTCATTTATAGTGTGACACGATTATCTTTATGATGATAAAACAAGTTGTGGTATATGAAATTACGAATAACATATGTAGCAGGGCATTTAATTATTTACTGTTTATATCTTTGCATTTTAACTTTGCAAACTATAAGATCATGGGTTCTCATGGTTTGTGTCTCATTTTGTGAGCCAACTGACAACAGTAGTTCGATACCCTCTTTTTTCTCTGCTCTGCTGGACACGCTCATCATGAAGCATTTTTTTGAAAAAAGTCTGAGTTAGACTTCAACCAAAAGAGGGGGGTTTTATGGTCCGTTAGGATGACATGTCAAGTTAAAAGACTTGCAGATTTATAGCTGGGTTTACGCCAAATGTGAATTTAAAAGCTTTTGTGCAAGAAGATTACATACAAAGTCAATTAAAATACACAATAAGAGGCGAATATGAAGAATGTTTTCCGCAAAAAAAATAAAATACAACTCAAACAATAGTTTATTCTACAGTGACTTTAATGTTACAAGCAGTGCTACTCAATGTCAGTTCAAAAGCAGTTGACCAATCAGAAGAGACTGAACAAATATTGCAAGCTTCTGTTTACATTAGTTGCCATGCCACTGTTTTTTATGAAATGGTGAAGAAGCCAACAACAACAAAAAAAAAAAAACTTCCTGAGCACTACATCTCATGTTAATAGATACAAAGATGGTTTGTGTGTCAATGACTACTAAGAAAAATTGGTGCCTGAAGGGAATAGACACTATAGGTAGAATTAATATTAATATAAAAAGTCTTCATACCCATATTCTGTCAAATATATCAATCATATTTTGATTTTGCTAAACAAAATGTATAAGTCAGATCACTCAGAGAAGCAATCACGCATATCCTCAACAAGCTTACTATAGTCTGAACCACTCACATTAAAGCAATAGTAAATGTAATGCTTGACTTGGTTGGCAAACACCCCTAATGACCGGGTGTATGTTATCTTGACATGAGCCGAATGGTTAGTGTAGCGTCTTCATATACTGCTGACGGGCTACAGTGTCTCATAACCCAATGTTGAGCTCCAATCTGACACAGCTGGCTGCAAGCCTTCGATGAACCAATTATGATGTCTACAAAACCTCTATAGCACTCTGTAATTCCACAAAATCCTTTAATGCCAAAACATAAACCACACAGCCATTGTCAACATAAGCCATATGCTTCAATCACCAGCATCGCCTCTGGCCGTATGATCATTTAGCATTCTTTCAACAAAAAAAATCTAAACTCACACACACACAGACACATTTTCAACAAACTGGCTTGGCGTTTCGGTTAAGTGGTCTCTTATTAAGGCACAGAAATTTGATTTAATAAATAAATAAAATGTGTTGCACCAGGATGTGCAAGATCTTTTGTACTCTTTAAATGCATTTCAACATTTGATTTATTCAGCAGGTCATTTATTGAATGTGCATTTGCAATTTTGAAATATCTGTATGCAACTTAACACAGCTGGTTAGGTGAACATGAGCAGTACATATGATGTGTAACATTAAATTGGAATAGTAATGGTAATCAAACAAAAGAAAAGAGGAAATCACATTTTTTTTCCATTTAACTATTTCCATTTAACTTTTATTAATGCTTATTTAAGTGTTTTTATTGATCTTTTAATTTCTTAGAATTTTTTTGAAGATGGATTTTAATAAATATATACAATAAACTTTTAACTTTTATCTATTTATTTATTTATTTATTTATAATGTGTCAATAGGAACTCTGTTTCATTCATTGTGGTCGTGCAGTAAACTACAACCATTCTGAAAAAAAATGTATTTACATTTTTTTCTAAAGTATATTCAGTGAATCTGGAACCTGATCCTAGTATTGGACTTTTAGGACCAGAGGACAGTAGAAACCAAACATAAGCAATTCTATTTTGTATGTGTATTGCAAAAAAACTAATTTTACAATTGTGGAATTCTGATGCTGTCCCCACCATTAAAATGTGGGCTATAGACTTCTTTATGTTTATATTATCTTTATATAATATTTTACACTTAAAAGAACTGAGATTCACACTAAGGCTGGATTTACACTGCAGACCTTGATAGTCAATTCCGATTTTGTGACTGTATCAGACTTTTTTGATGATCGGCTAACAAAATCTTTTAAAAGTGACTCCTATTCGATTGTTTCAATTTACACTGCATAAGTCAAATAAAAAAGAGTGGGTGCTAACTGACTGCAGATAATAAAAGAGCACCCTTTTCTCCATTCCTGTATTTAATCTGTTCAGATGGTTTCATTTTTTAAATTCTTTTTGACAAGTTGTTTTGTTTATGACAAAAATGTTTGGCCATCTTCTTTTAATCTAGGCCTTTTAAAACCAGTAGGCATTTTAATGTAATGTCCATGGCGTGATCTATGCATGTGATATATGCAACAGTTTTATATTAGTTTATATTGCGCTCTCTCTCGCTCTCTCTCTCTCTCTCTCGTTAACATGCTTAAATACTTATGCCATATGACAATATAAAAGCTATTTTAGTCCTCATGTATGAAATTTAAGATTTGGGACTCTGCTGAAGTCTATTCTGAAATGAAAGCGTCAGAGTTGATGTCATTCGCTGTGGTTTTTAATGAAAAGCGACAAAGGGACAAGTGACCGTTCATTTCAACATGCCAGCGACTTCCGGCAACCTCCGGCTACACGAGTGACAATGAATGTTGGCGACCAGGTAGGCATGTCGAACGATGCGACAAAGTTGAGAATCCTTCAAATTTATGCAAATTAAGAGCAACTTTCTTGAACGACAGCCAATAGGGGCACCAATTGAGGTCACATGATCTTCTCTCAGCTTCATCAGAGGCCAGTTGTATTCGTGCTGTATACACCTACACACCTTGCAGCAGGTCGCCACCCAGAGTAACAGGCAGCTGCTAGTCTGAATGAGGCGGTGCTAAAAGCTTGCGTGCGTGCGTTCATTTGTTTTGTTTATTTATAAGCATTTATTTATTTGTTTGTTTGTTTTATTTATAAGCATTTATTTGTTTGTTTTATTTATAAGCATTTATTTGTTTATTTGTAAGCATTTATCTATTTATTTGTTTGTTTATTTAAGCATGCATTTATTTAATTGTTTTTTCTACTCTTTATATATTTATACAGGACATTATTCATTTAAATGACATCTATGCATCCATCTGTACATTATATATTAAATTTTAAATATTTAATTGGTTATAAAACCGCCACAACTGGAAATAATTTACATTTTTTTAAAAATCATTACTCAAATGGCATGAGAAATCTGAACGTATATGAGAAATCTGAACGTATATATTTAAAAAGTAATTTACAAAATATGTAAAACAAAGTTGTCAAGAACATTTTAATGTTAAAAAAAGGAATGTCTGCTGACTTATATGTACAGTACAATGGAATATTGCATCATTGTAAAGGAGATATGTGGTTTAAAAAAGATAAAGTAAAATCTAGGTAATAAATATGAGGAACTGACAACTCTTCATTGTAAAAGGAAGGAATACTCAACCCAAGCATATCTGTTTCCCTGATGTTAAGAAAGTCGGCGCTACAGCAATCTTGAGGGTCAAGGGTAATCTTGACCTCTTCAATTAGAGAGATATTTTTGTGGTATATTGATTATCCTACGCATGTAATGCAGAATATGGTTCATATTTCTCATCGTGTCTCTCTCTCTGTCTGTCTCTCCACAGGTCCAAATGTAGCATATGGGCTTGGGATAAGAAATCAAAGCTTTAATCTGGCTCTTTATTATATCTATTGTCAGTAGCAAATATGTTCTTTTCAGAAAAAAAAATATGGTTACACCTTATTTTTGGTTTAAAATAATTAACAAAACATTTTGTGTCGATAAACTCCTAATTTGCAGCTTATTAATAGTAGTAGTTATAATCAATAGAGTCTGGATGCAGCCTTTATGATGCAAGCTGAGATTGTGTCATTCTGCGATGCAATGTCAGACACAATGCACTCAAATGGAGTGAGTGACATCACTGTGAGGGGTAGGGTTAGGGGTGGGGTTAGGTGAACCCATTAAAAAGCATTGGATGCAGCAGCCAGACCCCTCTTGTTATAATTAAGGTAGTAGTTAGGTTTAGGTATTGGGTAGGATTAAATATGTAGATCGTGCCGAATAAGTACTACTAAACAACTAATATCTTAATAAGTAGATAATAAGCTACTAGTTAATATTGAGGATTGTTACTAAACTAAAGTGTTACCACTTTAGTGTTTTCAAAAAGTCATGACAACTTTGTTACCTAAGCTTCTTTTAATAAGTTTGACAATTTTTATCTTAATTATTAACTGTAAGTTGAAAAAACATGTAAAAATTATTTTATTCAACTTAAAAATCTTTTTTTAAAAAGCAACACATTTATTACAGTCTACAGTGTGACTTCTGCTTTCAAGGCATATTCCACCCAAATAAAGTTGACCTTTATAAGGTATTTTTTTCTGGTAAAAACTAAAGAAGATATTTTTTTAAATGTTAGAAGCCGGTAATTTTTTTTAGAAATAATTTCCTTTAATGTTCAACAGTAAAAAAAACTCAAACAGGTTTGTGACAAGTAAAGAGTGGGTAAATGATGTTTTGGGTGAACTCATACTATATAAGTCTTTGATTCTTTGCTTCACGCATAAGTATGTGCTTAATGTAATAATAATAATAATATAATAATAATAAATTAATTAATAATAAATAATAAATTAATAATAATAATGTATATGTTTTATTATAATTTACACAAAATAGTCAATATTAAGTTCTTTAATTTTAACATCCTCAACTTAAAAAAGTAATACAAATACTCAGTTACCAAACTAATGAGAAACGCGTAACAACAATTACACATTTTTAGCTTAAAACACTAACTTTGCTCTGCTAAATATTAAATATTAGCCTATAGTAGCTTAAACATATTTCACTTACCATTTTTTTAAACATGGTCTATTTTTATGGTAAAGAATATGTTAGTTGGTGTTGTTGCTGCAGTGCTATAAAGACTGTCTGTCATTCAGCGCATCTGAAGATAAAACTAGCATCATTAACGCAACCTTTTTGGTTACTGCTAGACTGCTAGTGGTTTTAGCGAAGCAGATGTTCACTGATATACTCAAACCAAAGATACCCATGTTTACAAGAAAAGCTTGTTCCTGGAAAATAGTGTAGAAATACATTTCTCCGAACTGACCAAATGAAAGAGAAAATATTTATTTATTTATTTATTTATTTATTCAATTTCTATATTGAGACAGGCTCATGAATTAACTTTCCACCAATAAGCAATATATGGCAATTTTTCAAACAATTCTTCAGAAATCTTTGTAATAAAGAAGATTTTTTATTGTAATTTTATTTTATTTTTTATTGTTTTTATTGACCATACATAGTAGTATACAATACAACAGAGAAAAAAAAGAATAATAAATAAAAAAAATAATAATAATAATAATAATATTAAAAAAAATTGATCAAGTTTTCAATAAGAGAGTAAAAAAAATAATTAAAAAGTCTGCGCTAAGAAGTCAATAATTCCTCTTTCCAATAATTTACTGTGTATTAGAACTGATATCAACTGAACAGGGTAAGCCTTTGATATAATCTAAAACAGGATTCCAGTTTTTGTAAAAAAGATTTGAGAGATCCTGCAAGTAAACATCTTTATTTCTCAAGTTTTATGCAGCTAAAGATTTCTTGGATCTACATGTCATGTGAAGGAGGAAATCACCTGTTTCCATTTGATAAGAATGGCGCATCTAGCTAAAAGAGAAGAAAAAGCAATAACCTGGCGAGATGCACAGTCAAGTCAACTCTCTCTGAAATACCAAAAAGGGCTGTCAAGGGGTTAGGGTGTAGATTTATGTTAATAGCTTCATTAAGTGTATCAAAAACACTGGATTTGTCAGCAACTCCAGAATGCAATTTCATTTTTAATTTTAGGCTTATTTTAATTAATTTTATTTTTGTTGTTTATGTTATCATAGTCATTATTTTTGTTGTTGTTGTTTTTTATATTATATTATTCTTTATATAATAATAATTATTATTATTATTATTATTGTTGTTGTTGTTGTTGTTGTTGTTGTTGCTGTTGTTGTTGTTGTTATAGTTATCATCATCATCAAGGATTAAAAATGTTGTTTGCATAATATTGTATAGCTTATTTTTTACAGAATTCTTGAATTAATACAATGAAAAACCACAGAGTTTACATGGAACTGATATCTCTTGCAAATGTATACATCTTTGCAGTCCCTTTGGATCAAATGCTCTATCTTTGCTGAATTTAAAGCACTCAAATATCCTCAAATATTTGCATGAGACAATATGCACAATTATATTTGCATTTATTTCAGTGCTTTGAGCAGAGCTCTGCATTAGAGGGCCATAAACTTTGTCTTTCAGTTCAAATCTACCTCAGAATTTCTTCAAAAAAAGCAAGTTAAATCGATGTGGAAAACTATGAGCAGTGGATGTGATGGAAAAAGAAAGAGAAGAGCGAGCAACTATCATCTATCAGTGACCTATAGTGACTGAGTGCACTTTTTTTAAAATGTACACACATACATACCTACTTTGAAGGGACAAAAAAATTCCTTAGGCACTGGAGTGTTTTAAAGTCATTTTAATCTGCAGACGAATCAGCTGATGGACGCAGCTTTTAAATAGTATGTGAAGCACTCATGTAAAGCCAAGATCATTAGAGCTAATCACTACGACTGCAGCTCCACACAGTGAGTTTGGTCAGAGGAGAAATTGTCATGCCCAACTGAGCATGGTTTCGAGATTTTTTCCTTCACTTTCATCAATTGGTGAAGTTTGTTCCATGCCACTGTCGCCACAGGCTTGCTTGGTTGGGGACTTGTGGAGCTGTGCATCGATAGATTTACTCTTCAGTGTTTGGACTTTCAAAAGTGAAATTTAAACCACACTGAATTGAACTAAACTGAACTTCAATTCTGAAAACTGGACTGACACAGTTTTAATTTACTAGAACTTCTATGTTAAGCTGCTATATTCACAACACCCAATGAACTGTTCACTTTGCAGTGCTCAAAAAGCAAGTGGATGCTGCTATCATCACATTTTCTATTTCAGTACAGATTTGTAGAACAGATTGGTATTTCTGACAAGACTACCAGCGCTGCAACCCATCATGGGCACCTAAATTCTACACGCTCTCACAGCTTGATCAAATAATTCATAAAGCAATGTCTTCTCATAGGATAAAAACTCATGATCACTAACAATGTCGCTATAACAGCGGTTCTCAATCCTGGTCCTCACAGACACCTGCCACCCATATTTTGTATGTTTCTCTTACCATTGTTCAATTTGCAAATGCACTGTGAAGTGGACATCACAGAATATTACGCCATGATTCCATTTTGAAAGTGTGTTCAACTCAAAGGGTGTTGTGCAAGATGCTAATCGCATGCCTTTTACGCTAAGATATTCTACGCTAATTATGGTAAAATAACCCTTCTCTAACAACTGAAAATGCTGAAAGCAGTTTTATATCGCAACATTTGTTATTTTATTGTTTTTTAATGAAGTAAATTTCAAGTTCAGACAATTTACTGTGTGCAGGGGGCAGACAGCAGTGAACACTGTGTGGGGAACTTGTCCATCTCTTCTAACGAGCTGGTGATATAAAACAGGTGTGTTAAACAAAAGAGACATGCAAAATAAGTAGTGCGTGGGCCGCGAGGATCAGGATTGAGAGTCATTTCACACTGTGGCCATCCTTAAAACGCCTCTCAGGCATGCAGGTGCAAGTTCCTATTTCTTTGAATGGGGAAACATCAAATTCTCCAAAACTGTTTGCCAAACCTACAATTAAATTTCACATTTAGAATCACCAGTGATATTAAACAACAACTGACTCAAATTTAGTTTCTAAACATTAGAATTATGATAAAAAAAAGCCTTCTTTCAGGTCGGCTAAGCTAATGTGCATGCACATTTGAAGAGTATATGAGATCATGACACAACCTCCTTTATAGTTGTTTCTGAAGGACACGATCAGATGTCATCCTGTCAATCAAATTATGTAACTACCTTAAGGCTCAGTCTATATGTTACACAGTGTCATCCTCTGAATAACGCAGCATCCAATCACACTCCTCTTCGTAAGCCATTTCCAACTTATTCCTGACAGCAAATCTCCTCACAAAATGGCAGCAGCCTCTTTGTTAACAAGTTTGTGAGCATTCAAATGTTTGCTGTTATGTGACTTGCATTTAACTGGCAGAGGACGCAATTTATAAGGTCAGAGGAAAAGGCTGTACTTAACATTCATTTCATACAGAATGGCTTGGATGGTTTGGGACTTGTAGAGCTGTGCATCGATGGATTTTCTTCTCTGTGTTTAGACTTTCAGCAGTGAAAACTAAACTACACTGAACTGAACTAAACTGAACTTCAACTCTGAAAACTGGACCGACACAGTTTCAATTTACTATGATCTTCTATGTTAAGCTGCTTTGACACAATCGACATTGTAAAAGCGCTATAGAAATAAAGATGAAATTGAAAATAAACATATAAATCAGAACCAAGTGTAGCTGGTGTAGTTTAAAAGTGAATTCAAGCTTCATGTGGATATAGGCAAGAATTCGCTGAGATTGCACTGTGTTTGTTGAAGCCAGAGAGTTCAAAACAATGAAGCTGCAGAGACTGTCATAAAAACACATGGCTGGTCTAAGCCCCTCCCCCAGAGAATCATCAGTCCGTATCAACCGATGATTGGATCGTTTACTTGAAGACAAGGCTTCATTCATTAGAGCGGCCATATTGATCATTACATTTTCTCCCATTCAAAACTATATGAATGACTAGTCTTAAAGTAAATGAGCCAATCATCAGTTGGTACAGACTGATGATTCTCAGGGAGGGGCTCGGTCCGGACAGTTTTTCTGCAGCATCGATGCTTCTTCTAAGTACTCGCATGCAGTACATCACCACCAATGATACCCCAATATTGATTTTTAACCCGGAAGATGAAATTAGAAGTTAAAAAGCTTGAAATTAGCCAGTTGTTGCCTGTAATTAAAGCTAACAGATGCTAATGTTGTCTTAATACATGTTAAAATCTCCAAAAATTTAGTTGAGGGTTTCATGACCCTTTAATGCTAAATTTTATACATAAACAAATTAGCAAATGCTAAACTAACATGTAGCAGAAAACAAAAAATCAGTTTGAATATGTCAGGTGTTGAATCCACACATATGCATCTCTCCATTTGGTGTTGATGGAGGGTTAAACCACGAGAGGAAGAAACCTTTACACAGTCCTTTATTAACTTCACCTACTACTCAAACCCTTCACCACATCCCCCTACACACAGACACACACACAAACACACACAAACTGCCTTCTCAGAAACTGTCAGTGACACCTGTTAAGTTGTGCAATTTTCCTAAAACACATTTTCAAGCGAAATCACATCAATATCAACCACAAATAGACTTAAACACAACTTACAAGTCCAACAAGTGTCTACATGCCATTGACAAATGATGGAATAAGACTGACTATAGCAATGACAGACGATAACTAAATGCTATGTCTACTTTTCACAGTTGAATGGATTACATTAGGAGTTCAAATTTTTGCTAACACAATATTTTAAGGTGCCCTTGTTACACGTTCCATGTATTTACCATAGTTTAATTACAATTAATTATGCAAAATTACTGTACATGGAACTAGCCCTAGACCTAACACTCATCCTGATTCTAATCATAGAGTAAATACATGTAAATAATGACTATTTCTTAGTAAATGAATAACTACATTGTAACAAGGAGACCAAAAAGTGTCACCCAATTTTCTATTACAAGTTGTAAAATGTTATTTAAATATGCAAATTAGGCATTAGTTCTTTAAATGTGCACTAAAATGCTTATATTTCTAGCACAAAATTATGGACACTAGACGAATCAGTCAAAAAAAGGTTTTATTCATTTATATTAATTAATAAAATAATTTATTACAATTGGGACAGTACGGAAAATGCAAATAAAAAAGAAGTGATTTTCAAGTTTACTTTGACTTCTATTTCATTGCAGACAATATGAACACAAAATATTTCATGTTTTGTCTGGTCAACTTCATTTCATTTGTAAATATACATCCTTTCCTGCAATTCGGACCTGCAACACATATTTTGCAACACAAAAAATTAGGAAAGGAGCAATTCAGGGCTAGTAATCAGGTGAATTCATTAAATAATGATGCGATTTGTAACAGGTGACGTCAACAGGTGGTTGTAATTATGATTTGGTACAAAAGCAGCATCCAAGAAAATTATAATCCTTTAAAAGCAAAGATGGGCAGAGGATCGTGTGTTTGACAACAAATGAAAGAAAAATCTGAAAGAGCTTTATTGCCAGGTATGTTCACACATACAAGGAACTTGTTTTCGTGACAGAGCTTCTACAGTGCAACAGGATTACAGAGACAGGACAAAAAACAGATAATAAATAAAATATAAAAATAAAAAAAGATAGAAGTAGTGAGTGCAAATATGCAGATTGACAAGTGTATGTACATGTTTATTACTATTTACAACGTTATATGTGCAGCTGTTATGTGCAAATTGGTATGTAAAGTGTGTTGTTAAATAAGTGTATATGTGTATAAAAGTGTATGGCAAGTAGTGATATTGGCTCCACAATTATTATCATCAAGTGTTCATGAGATGGATTGCCTGAGGGAAGAAACTGTTTCTGTGTTGGGCTGTTCTGGTGCGCAGTGCTCTGTAGCGTCGACCAGAAGGTAAAAGTTCAAAGAGGCAGTGTGCTGGGTGTGAGGGGTCCAGAGTGATTTTGGCAGCCCTTCTGCTCGCTCTGGATAAGTACAGTTCTTGGGGAGTAGGAAGGTTTGTACCAGTGATTCGCTCAGCAGTCCGAACTATTCGACGTAGTCTTTGGAGGTCGTATTTAGTAGCTGAGCTAAACCAGACAGTTATTGATGTGCAGATGACTGATTCAATGATGGAGGTGTAGAACTGTTTCAGCAGCTCCTTTGGGAGGTTAAACTTCCTCAGCTGACGAAGAAAGTACAGCCTCTGTTGAGTTTTTTGACAATGGAGTCAATGTGAGTGTCCCACTTCAGTTCCTGAGAGATGGTGGTGCCCAGGAACCTGAATGACTCCACTGCTGCCACAATGCTGTCCATGATGCTCAGTGGGGGGAGAGCAGGGGGGGTTCTCCTGAAGTCCACTATCATTTCCACTGTTTTGAGCGTGTTGAGCTCCAGGTTGTTGTGACTGCACCAGACAGCCAACTCCTTAACCTCCTGTCTGTAAGCAGACTCGTCACCGTCCTGAATGAGGCCGATAAGTGTGGTGTCGTCTGCAAACTTCAAGAGCTTCACAGAGGAGTCTTTTGATGTGCAGTCATTCGTGTACAGGGAGATGAGCAGTGGGGAGAGGACACACCCCTGGGGGGCGCCAGTGCTGATTGTGCGGATACCAAATGACAATTTTCCCAGCTTCACCAGCTGCTGCCTGTCCGTTAGGAAGCTGTTGATCCACTGACAGACAGAGGTGGGCACAGAGAGCTGAGTTAATTTGGGCAGGAGAAGTTTTGGGATGATTGTGTTAAACGCTGAACTGAAGTCAACAAACACGATCCTCACATAGGTCCCTGGTCTGTCTAGGTGTTGCAGAGCATAATGCAGTCCCATATTTACTGCATCATCCACAGACCTGTTTGCTCTGTAGGCAACTGAAGAGAGTCCAGTGAGGGTTCAGTGATGTTCTTCAGGTGGGCCAGCACCAGTTTTTCAAAAGACTTCATGACCACAGATGTTAGTGCCACCGGTCTGTAGTCATTTAGTCCTGTAAGTTTGGGTTTCTTTGGGATGGGGATGATGGTGGAGCGTTTGAGGCAGGAGGGCACTTCACACAGCTCCAGTGATCTGTGTAAGAACATTATTGAAATGCTTAAAAACAATGTTCCACAAAGAAAGATAGGAAGACGTTTGGATTTCACCTTCAACAGTATATAACATAATTAAAAGATTCCAGGAATCTGGAGGAATTTCAGTGTGTAAAGGACAAGGGTGCAAGCCTAATCTGAACAATAATGATCTCCGATCTCTAAGGGGGCACTACATCAAGAATCGTCATTCATCTATAAGTGATATCACCACATGGGCTCAGGATTACTTTGGCAAACCGTTGTCGAGTACCACATTACATAGTTGCATCCACAAATGCCAGTTAAAACTGTTCTGTGCCAAAAGGTAGCGATATGTTAACTGTGTCCAGAAGCGGCATCAACTTCTCTGGGCTCAGAGGTATCTGGGATGGTCCATCATACAGTGGAAATATGTACTGTCCTCAGATGAATCAATATTTCAGGTATTTTTTAGGAGAAATGGACGCGGTGTGCTCCGCACCAAAGAAGAAAAGGATCATCCGGATTATTACTAGCCAAAAGTCCAAAAGTCCTGACATTACAAAGTCCATACATTAAAAGTCCTAGCTGCGGAGAAAGAGGATGCAAGTACTTGACTGGCCTGTCTGCAGTCCTGACCTGTCTCCAACAAAGAATGTATGGTGCTTTTTGAAGCGCAAAATGTGACAACAAAGACCTGTACTGTTGCCCATCTTAAGACTTGTTTGCAGGAAGAATGGGACAAAATTACACATGAAACACTTCCTCACTTGGTCACTTGGCCTCACTTCAGACCCTAAATGTCTTTTAAGTGTTGTGAAAAGGAATGGCAACATTACAAAGTGGTAAATGCTTTGCAGTTCCACCTTTTTTTTAAATTTGTAGCAGGAACCAAAATTGGTATTTGTGTTTATTTTAAAAAAATAAAAATCATTAGGAACACATTAAATTAAATTTGCTTTATTGTCTGCAGTGAAATACAAGTCAAGGCAAATTTAGAAATCACAAATTCATTCTTAGAAATAACAAATTGTTAGAAATCAATTTCTTTTTTATTTGCATTTTCCATACAAACATGTTTTCTATATGGTTGTAGAATATTAAGAGTCAAACGCTTTACAGTGGGTGGGCAGTATGCAAGTTCTGCTGAAGTGGAGGTTTAAGGTTTGATGCAAAGATTAAAAAACACAAATTTTGAGAAAACTCTAGAGATATTGATAAAGTGTGATAAAAGGAACACATTAAACGAACTTTGCTTCCATACCATGGCTACAGCAGGGCAATGATATACTGTTCAAATATTATAAAATAGTCCCCAGCTAGACAACCAACTAACATTACTGCAAACAATTATTGGGCCTGCTGCAGCCATGGTACAACAGCAAAGTTTCTCGATAATTACACGAGAATGAGAGTATAGTTCCTAGCAATATCAGCCAAGAAAATAGCAACTTTTATTTTCTGTTTGTCTTACACAACATTCTTACACAATGTAACTACCAAAGAGTCAGGAATTAAATAGGAAAATAACTAAATTTGAAACTTTTTAGAAAATGTTGAGGCGAGATGCTAATGGTCTAATCTGATTTAATGATTTATGCTAAGCTAAGCTAAGCTAAAAGTGCTTGGCAGACCTGAATATTGATTGAATGGATTCAGTAATGGTACAACACAACTGCTTAACCCAGGGGGACTTTTAAAATTTGCTTATTTCCCAAAAAAAAAAGAAATGTATGTATGTATTATGTATGTTTTCTGTACATTAGACTGACAAAACATTTAAGAATTATTACAAATATTAACTATTAAGAATAGCCAAAAAACACAAAAACTCAAAATGTCTTGACTTAATCTACATAATGCTTTTTTTCAAGCATATTTTGTGGAATTGAAAGACTTCGTAGAACCAATTAAGAGTTTAGATTTATAAACTGGATGCACATTTTCTTAAGAACATTTAGAAAAGTAGCTGATCGTTGTGTTTTCAGTAAAAAAATGTAGACAAGGTTCAGCCTTATAAGTGTGGGAGAATTTTTGCTGTACTCAGGAATAGGGGCCGGCGGTACAGCTGCTTCCTGCTGTAATGTGGGCAAACACACATGCATGCACACACACATATCTAAAAAAGCAAAGTTTGCGAAGAACCGTGTGACAAAATGTAAAACGCATTTTATAGACAAATTCTATAAAAAAAACGATTCTAACTAATGTAATATAGTAGTTTTAAAATGACAGAATTTTGTAATATTACAATAATGAATGAATGAATGAATGAATGGAGAAAAGTTGGTTAGGAGAACTGTGATAAACAAACAAACAAATAAAATGTATTTAAAAACAAACAAACAAAAAATGAACAAAAAATACATAAAATTTAAATAAATAAATAAATAAAAACATAACATAAATAAATAAAATGTATTAAATAAATAAATAAATAAATAAATAAATAAATAAATAAATAAATAAATAAATAAAATGTATTAAATAAATAAAAAAACTATAAAATGAATTAAATATATACAAGAAATTAAACACATAAATTGTATTAAATAAATAAAATGCATTAAATAAAAGAAATATACAAACACATAAATAAATAAATAAATAAATAAATAAATAAATAAATAAATAAATAAATAAATAAATAAATAAATACAAATATATTAAAAAGGGAATAAAACACACACATATGTAAAATAAATAAAATGTATTCAAAAACAAACAAACAAATAAATAAATACATAAAAAATTTATTAAATGTATTAAATTAATAAAGAATTAAACACATAAATAAATAATTTAAATAAATAAATGAATAAAATATATTTAAAAACAAACAAACAATCAAATAAACAAATACATAAAACGATTAAATAAATACATAAATAAAGTGCATTGGATAAATAAAAAGGAATTGAACACAAATAAATAAACAAAAGGAATTAAATAAACACATAATTAATTAATTAATTTAATTAATTAAATTAATTTTAATTAATTAAAACGCTGTAGTAAAAGCATAAATATAATGACCACATTAACACAAACCCTACATAACTGTTTTCAAATTAAAAAAAATTATTAAAACCCTAAAATACACAAAACCTGTCAACTCTGGAACATTTAGGGGCATTTCAAACTCATTCGTATATTATTATATATTATTTATGAATCAATTCCCAAAATAACAATATATCCAGATGTTCCTTAATTGTCAGCTTGTATTAACTTCTTGGACCAGATTTATTCTAAACTCACATCTAAGTGCAAGCAAACACAGAACATGTTTTAGAGACCA
The DNA here is from genome assembly GCF_903798145.1 of Danio aesculapii. Taxonomy (NCBI): domain Eukaryota; kingdom Metazoa; phylum Chordata; class Actinopteri; order Cypriniformes; family Danionidae; genus Danio; species Danio aesculapii. The sequence continues at coordinate 33,942,308 of NC_079438.1, read as the reverse complement.
GGCCAAGGCTGTAATTTGTTTCAATAAATACGCTTTTAGTGATTCTCTGCTTTTCTAACCTGGTCACTGCAGCCCTCAGGCCTTTCCTAACCAACAACTCTTTCCTGTCATTACGAGCATGTACAAGTGTGTGCGTTTATGTGTGTGTGAACTTCTTCCAGGGTTAAAAATACAAATAGTGCGCATTTTAAAAAGCTTTTTTTTTGCCTGTGGTGGATGCAGTGTTTTGTTTGGAAGAACCAAAAAAATGGGATGCACGTAACTTAATTACTTCACCATAATAGCAATTATTTAGTCTGTGCTCCTTATCTTAATTATTTCAAAAGGCAAACTTCAATTAGAAGGGCGAAGGTACTGTACGTCTCCAACAAAAACACACCTTGCAGAGAGCGTGCATGCATAGAGAAACCACACACATATTAAATTGTATGTTTACCGGATGAGTCACTGAGCATTAGAATTTAGAACAGTGAACAGTTTAAATGGAATTTGCCGCAAATCTATGCACTGAAGTTTACATGAATGGCTTTGTGACAGAATACCATGATGAATGTGCTGCCTACATAGGCTGTATTTTAAGGCATCATTCCTCTAAGTATGCACTAAATGTAAAAGCTGATACTAGTAGTACAGGTAGTCATGTTTTAAGACCTACTAAGCTGCAAATCATGTCTCTGTAAATCAAGATGAATAGGACATAAACCATCAATTAAGAGATGTATTAGTCATAATTATGACATATTAAGCCATATTAAGGATTACAAAATGATATTAAAATTCAGAATGATAACAAATCGTAATTATAAAACACTGAACAAACTAATTAATTTAATGAGATGGAAAGTAGAAGTCAAATACCAAAAATATATAATTAAATGAATTACAAATTAATTTAAAAGTCACAATTATGAGGGGAAAACATGAAAATTATGAGAAAATGCTGTATTCATGTAATAAAAATGATGATTAGTATTTTAATATAATTTAATAAAAAGTATATAATATAATATAATATAATATAATATAATATAATATAATATAATATAATATAATATAATATAATATAATATAATATAATAGATTTAATATAATAGATTTAATATAATAGATTTAATATAATATAATTTAATATAATTGAATCATGATTCATATTTTAATATTATTATTAACTGCCAAAATACAAAAAATACAATAAAAAATATATAATAATATAAAATAATTAAAAAGTAGTTAAAAACTCACAATTATGAGGACAAAACATGGAAATTGTGAGAAAATGCTGTATGTATGACAATAAAAACAATGATTATTATTTTAACAAATATATATTTTTTATATAATATAATATAATATAATATAATATAATATAATATAATATAATATAATATAATATAATATAATATAATATAATATAATATAATATAATATAATATAATATAATATAATATAATGGCGACGCAGTGGTGCAGTAGGTAGTGTTGTCGCCTCACAGCAAGAATGTCGCTGGTTCAAGATGGGTTGCAGCTGGAAGGGCATCCGCTGCATAAAACAATGCTGGATAAGTTGGTGGTTCATTCCGCTGTGGCGACCCCAGATTAATAAAGGGACTAAGCCGAAAAGAAAATGAATGAATGAATATAATATATTTAATATAATATTTTTATATAATTTAATGATGATTAATATTTTTATAGTAATATATTTTTTTGAATATTTTTGTCATAATTATGACAAAAGTAAATTTATGACATATTGACATTTCTTCTTTTATTTTTCTTCTCACCACAAATTGCCTCATAATTTCAAATTCTGTCATAATTATTTGTATAGTGTATGCAGACAGTTTTTAAAGCTTTTTAACATTTTTTAATCAAAGAAATTACACAATTGATTGCAGATTAACAAAGTTCAGTGTAAAACCCACAATATACTAAATGTGCAAATAAAAAATATAAAAAATTGAAAAAGTCATCAAAATAACATCAATCAAACATGAAAAGTATTTCTCTTCAGTGCATTTATATGCAAATGATTGTAGCTTGCTTTTAGCCATCAACATGCTAACTCCTCAGCCCATTAAAAACAAGTCACATACTATTTGATACTGTTTCATTCACACAGAAGCTAACAGTAGCTAAGTTGTTAACATACTGTTTTTAGTTTTTTTTTTTTTTGTATCACAGTATTAAAAGCAAGGTTTGTGAACAGAGCTACAGTCTTTAAAAAATAACTTTTCACTGTGGCATAAACTTCCCTATCATGTCTGACCCTTCGCAGCTCCGCTGATGGTGTCGACTGATAGTAAATGACAGCCCACAAGCTCAGTGCTGTGTGTTTGAACAACCATGTTTGAAATCACCTCAGAAAATACCATTTATTGCTTCACTGCTGCTTTACTGTTTAAATGCCGTGGTAAAACACACTTTAACACTTGTATATCATGTCAGAATCTTTGTGACGACACTCCACCGTGTCACACACCTTTCCTGTGAACATGTCACTATTTCAACATTTTGGAGTGCGATTCTGTGTGTGAGAGGAGGGGCTGACAGGTTTACAGTTACAACAGCCACAAACAAAAAGACTTGTAATTCCTAAACATAATCAATTACACTGCATGGTTTTTAACAAAATAACTCAATTGTTTTGCTTTCATTTTTACATAAGATTATGGCTGACTATTTTGCTTGTTTTAAAGAAAAACTCACCTAATTTTGACATATTGTTTCTTAAAACAAGACAATACTTTTTCCTTGTCTAGAATCAAGAAGAATGATTCTTGATATTAGAACCTTTAGATATTTGGACTAGAAACAGGTCAAAAAAATCTAAGAAACTATTTTCTATAGTAAAAGTGGGTCTTGACTGTATTGCAGGGGCCCTGCCAGGTATTCCTAATAAAAATAACATTGTTAAAATATCTAAAACAATATATATGAGCATATCACGCAAATAGCAGTGCAATATGACTGTATATCGGCACTAGTGGGATAGTGAACTACTTTCTTCCACCATTCCTTCACATATGCAGCTGACATCAGAACAGCAGAAACCATTGCTACTTCACACACATCACTTTAGAGCTAGTATTTGAATAATTCTCTAACGTAATGTCTAAAGTGATGACAAAACAGGTGATATTGCTGACATTTTAAGATTATAAGGCTGAACGGCATAAAACGCCATCAGTCTACAAAGATTTCACAGTATTTCTCTGTTGCAATCAGGAGATCACAAAAATTAACCCTGGAAAAGCCAAAGCATCACAAACACTACCAGATTACTTTTGTGTTTGTGATAGGGAAAAACACTAAACACGCATTGGCATTTCTTCTTTCTTTCTTTTTACAGAACTAGTCTGCAGTAACGAAAACAGTAGACACATTAGAAACAAACAGATGGCCAACCAAAAAGTGGCCAACACAAAATACAGACATTCCTGAGATGTGAGTCCCATCTCACACTCAACACACTACAATTATAAGGTATAAATACAGCACTACAGCATACAAAAGAGTGAGATCGACTCAAAGTCACTTAGCAGTTTAATAATGCTTTGATCAGCTGTAGTCAGGTTTAACATTAGTAACATTTAATTCAAAGGGCCGTAATTAACTGAGAAGCTACGCAAAAGCTGTCAATATCGCAGAATAATTATTGTGACCATCACATGACAATGTCGCATGCAATGCTTTGCATTGGTTGTCAGACAACTATGGCTCTGTGTAGTAAATGCTGATCCATCTGAACACACAAGCTGAAGACTGACAGCTGATTTATCAGAGCTGGCTTTATAAATAAATGAGCATGACAATCTCATGTGATTTATCGTTCAGCCCTAGTATATTTGATGCTTATTCAAATCATTGCCAGTTTATTTAATAAAGACAGTTTACAGTCTTGTCTCTCAGTTAATTAACAACCCGCCAAAAAATAGCAAGGTCATTTTAAAATTGCAGTGGGCAGTGGAAACATACAGTATGCGTTTCATTTAGTGACAAGTTAAAAAAAGTTAGGGATCCACTGGATCAAAAATTTGTCTGTAGCTCAAAAATAGAAGTAGCAGACGGGCAGACTTAATGATTTGGGGCCCTAGGCAATTCCAGGTATGGGGTCCTAGCATTGAAACTCAAAACATTCTCTTTGTCAATAGACATTTCTTTCTTTATTTATTTTTGTAAATAAATTGCATGTTAAAAAGTATATTTATTTTTTATATTTTATATATTAAGATTTTAATTTAAATATAAAAAAACATTTAAACAAATAGATTTTACAATCAATTCAGCTAATCTTATCACCATTTTTTCATATGAACTGAATAATTGATGTTTGTAAATCGGCGTTTGTTATTTTTCCACTGGGAAAAGTTTTTTTTTTTTTTTTATTTGAACAGGCCCTTGATATCTCAACAAGCTCACAGCGCTCATCATCTGACAGGTACTTTGACCAGAAAGCCTGGATCACGGAGGTAGCTGCATTTCATTCATTTATTCATTCATTTTCTTTTCGTCTTAGTCCCTTTATTAATCTGGAGTCGCCACAGCGGAATGAACCGCCAACTTATCCAGCATATGTTTTACGCAGCGGATGCCCTTCCAGACACAACCCATCACTGGGAAACCCATACACACTTATTCGCACACATCCATACACTACGGACAATTTAGCTTACCCAATTCACCTGTACCGCATGTCTTTGGACTGTGGGGGAAACCGGAACACCCAGAGGAAACCCACGCAAACGCAGGGAGAACATGCAAACTCCACACAGAAACGCCAACTGACCCAGACCTTCTTGCTGTGAGGTGACAGCACTACCTATTGCGCCAATGCGTTGCCAGCTGCATTTCATTGTTTGTCTTATTTCTAGTTTTTTTTCCCGCATTTTCACAAAATTCTCACTCTTGCACACTGTACCTACCTCTGCTCTGATTGCTGGCAGACTGGCAGTGTCTTTGAACCGCTTACACCTCATGCATGTGCAGTACAGAAGGAATGTTCCATTATTCTTGGGGCCCCTGTTTTGAAAAGAAGTAATAACGTTAAACTCTTATTGGTTATAGACAGATTTTACAACATATGATAGAAAATGTATAAATGAGCTATATGATTAATATTGACATTGACATTGGTCAAGGCCCCCCTAATTTCCCGGGGCCCTATAGCGGCTGCTTACCTTGCTTATTGGTTATGTTCACCCTTGGTTTCACTTCTCTATTTAGTATTGAATTATCTATTATCTATTCAAATTATGAGCCTATATATACACATGAATACTGAAATACATCAATGCTGGAAAATGATTAGAATGCATTCGCACCTTTTAAAATAGAAATCATTATAACATTTTTTTCAAGTTGTTTCAAAGATAAACAATGGTGCAGTATCTTTCACAATTAGTCAGCAGTAACATGGTAAATGATAAAAAGAGGGGTGTTAATGAAGTTAGAAATAGTTAGAAAAACATTTTTGCATGGTAGTCTTAAATATTTTATTTTCATGTTATGTTTCATTCATTTATTTTCTTTATTGAACCACCAACTATTCCAGCATATGTTTTACGCAGTGGATGCCCTTCCAGGCCCTCCCAATTTAGCTTATTCAATTCACTTTCACATGCTTAAACCAACAACATTCTTGCTGTGAGGCAACTTGCAGTGCTAACCACTGAGCCACCATGCCGCCCCTATATGTTTCATTTCATGTCACATTATTTTGTGTTTAATTTAATAAAAATATGGCTATTCAATATAAAAACTTGACTTTTCCTGTAATTAAGGGTGGAAGTCCTTATATGGTCATCCCCTTATATGGTATATTTCTCTAATAAGGTTTGGAGATTTTTCAGAGAAAACATGACTGGCCTGGGTCAAATCGAAGGCAATTCTTATGCTCTTTTGTCATTAAAGCTGTTTAAGTATAACTCGACCATGATGGAGCAGCATTTACTAATCATATTAAGCCACAAAGCTACACAAAATTGCGTTCAAAATTGAAATTGACGATAATGAAATCAAAATAATTGTTCTACGAATACTATGACTCTGTGTAGTAAACACATTTAATGATGTTTTTACGCCAAACTCACTTCATAACTTCAGTCGAGTTTTTTGAATAAATCATTCTCAGAGGTGATCCATAGTTGTGTGTTTATTAGCCACACTGAAGCAAATCTTCATTGGTTAAATCTTCTGTTTATAATGCAACACACTAGGATTTCTTTGCTTTCTTTGTGGGTGATTGTTTGGAGTTTCTGCACAAGAGTGCCCCCTTGCCTTTGGAGGAGATTTGCTGCTGATTTAGTTTACTTTAAACTTTATTGTCTGTTCTGCTTGGCACAGAAAGGAAAATTTTCTTTAACACTGGATTTAAGACAACATCTGCATACATACAACCATACAACAATCACACCTAATCCACTTCAAATAGTGATCCAATTTAAGACAACACCAGCAATTGAGATCCATGACTTTTTATAAGCATTTCTTCAGGCTTTGGGAATTCTAAACCTGCATCCTGATGGTAACACTGGAGCAGTTAAAGGGATGTGTGTTGTTTTAAAAAAATGTAAAAAAATAAAATAAATCGCAATTGCTGTTTTTCCCATAAAGAAGTCAAACAGAATCTACAGTGAATGTTGTTTGTGACCAGTTATCTTAATTGCCTGACTGAGAATTTGCGATAATTTGTTCTTCTGTTTAAGGGTTGTGTTACCAAACCATTAAACAATATTATATGAGAGCACTCTCTATTAATGATCTATATGACATGTTTAAAGTCTGTATACTAACATTAAAACTTCTCAACTTAGAACACTGAGGCGCTGACTTGCCTTCTTATAAGCAGCCTCAACATTACAATAAAAATTCTGTTTATTGTCAATAATTGTGCCTAAATACTTAAAATTTGAGACCTGCTCTATATTTCCATTTATGATGACTTGTTTATAAAATCTAGTATCTGCTGCTCTTGTTTGACTTCCCAAACATAGCACTTTTGTTTTCCAATATTAAGATGTAATGAACTTTTGCCAAACCATTCTGTAATACTATCAATCCTTTGATTACATAACCAGGCTTCACTGACAAGATGTGCATGGCAATTGCAGCTTTATGTAATGATGGTTTTGTTTTGATTGAGCTCCTAGCCCTAACAGGGGCTCAATGTGAGCTTGATAAATATGAGATTGGGTAAAATGAACACGAACGTCTTAAGTCAAAAATGCTGTATTTTCAATATGACACTTAATATAATATTTTCTCACAAAGTAATTGGGTTTTATACATAAAATGCATATCCTCCTTTAGGTTTGAGGCATATTCTTAGAAATCATTTGGAGTTATTGGCATCAAAATTACTTGCCATAAAAATAATTATGGTCTAGAATAAGAACATTTCCCAAATATTCAAATTCCGAGCCATATTATGGACATACAAATAATTGTAAAAGCAATTATATGCTCAACGTAAAGTCTGATACACTAAAAAAAAACAAAGAAAAATCTAGCCAATGCAATGTTGAAACAGAAATTGTGTTAAATGTTATTTTTCCTTATATTTTAAATCACACTCTGCATTGTTTTCCATTAGACTTGACAGAAATGTCCATACTCGCAACTTGTAACTATTTTCTGCCAGGATGTTTTCCGTTTACCTCCAGATTCAGACAAATTTTGATGTTTGGCAATGCAATACAGAAATTCCTGAGGCATCTGCATTCACAAACCTACGTAGAGTATGTTTCAGCCCTAAATCTTGCAGAGAATTGGGTGAAATACAGATTTGTGCTTTTGTTTGTGCACCTAAGTGAGGATAATCCTCTCTTATACCAGATTTACCTGTTTATTTACTGAACCGATACAGCAGTGCAGTGAAATTCAAAGTTTAAAATGAGAAGTACGTTTCCAACATGTACTTGTGCAACGAGTGTAAATGTGTGGCTATCAGCTTTTCTGTCAAGTATTATCAGTATGGACACAAATACACACATGCGTCAACAAAATAGAGTCTCGATTGATCCTGAAAGAGTGGAAAAGCAAATGGGAAGGAGAGGAAAACGTGAAATTCACAGTATATCTCAGCAGAGCATACTGAAGTGCTGAATAGCATTGGGGTGTGTGTGTGCGTGTGTGTTTGGGAGAAAGAGTCCTCTAATACTGATTAGAAATGGGATTAGTGGATTATTTGGGTTTGGGATGGAGGAGAATGTTGAGGGAGACACTTTTTTCCAATCGTTCTGTTCATCCGCAGTTTTCTCTGTCTCTGATTGCACACATTTGTTTCGTGACACTAGAATATCTCCAACACTAGATGTATTTGTTGTAAATAAATACAATGCTCTTGATATGCGTTCTATCTCTGCAGTTTTTAGATAAGCTCAAATATCACATTTCCACATGGCTGCGCTTTGTTTCTGAGATCCGATGTCAGCCAGTCTAGATATCTGTGTAAAACGAGTGTCTATTTTTATTTTTTAAAAAGTGATATGATTTTAAACGCTGATCATTTAAAGACTGAGTGGAGAGACGGTGATAGAGCCAATTCGACAGATGGGTATGATTGGAAGGCCATGATGGGTAAGGGCCGATGGAGAGAATTTGGCCAGGACATCAGGGTTACTCTTTACAAGAAGTGCCACGAGATTTTTAATGACCACAGAGAGTCATGACCTCGCTTTAATGTCTCATCCGAAAAACAGCGCTCACTGACAATATAGTGTCACCTTCACTATACTGGGGCATTAGGACACCGTAGGTTGAGTGCTTCCTGCTGACCTCACTAACACCACTTCCAACAGCAGCCTAATTTTCCCATGTGGTCTTCCATCCAGCATCCAGGTACTGATCAGTGAGTAACTGGTCTTGGTCTGCAGGGTGATGGCTGTGGCTGACACTGAAATGGGCTTTTTGGAAAGCTGATATGTTTCCATCTGTTTGCTACACAAAATTGGGCTAAATGGCATACATTTCAAGTATTTCCTTAATGGGGTGTTTATATATATATATATATATATATATATATATATATATATATAATATATTCACGCACACACGCACACACGCACACACGCACACACGCACACACACACACACACACACATTTTTTCTACATTTTGAATAAGGTATTTAATCTATGATTTGTTGAAAATTAATGATCTTCACTCCCTGATTGAGATACAACATGTTGTGGGTCTCACACCAGACTAGAAACACTTCAATTAGTGTTCCACATCATGTCTTTAAAATATGGAAATTTACTTTACCACAGTATTTTCACTGGAGTTTCAGCACTCGCCTATTGCTCCTGATGGCACTTTACATTCATTTTACACTTGAACAACCAAACTAATGCTGAAGTCTATTTGAGTGACTAAATTAGAATAAAATTACTTTATTGATGTTTTAAAAGGAACCTTAAGAAATGTGTGCCTCAACGAAAATCACATTCAGTGTCCCTAAAGATGCCTCTCATTTGGAGAATGAAGTCATGCATTTCTCAGGTGTGAGTTTTTCACAGACTTCAGCAGAGTGTAAAAATCTTGACCGTTCTGTGGGTCTCGTCTATCAAATGTGATTTTTATTTTGTATTTTCTATTGGATTCAAGTCAGGTGAGTGGCTGGGCAATTCTTTTCTGATTGGTTGGGCTTGATTGTCTTCAAAAACCATTTGAAAGTTTGCTTGGCTGTGTTTTGGATCATTGTCTTGCTGAAATGTCCATTCTTGTTTCATCTTCATCATCCTGGTAATGTAGATGTTAGACTAAAGCAGCTGATAATAATTGACAATGACGAAAGGCAGAGGATTGCTGAATAACTACTGAGAGATTTCAGCTGCTGTCTGGGCTTTCACTGCCTTTCTACACCTCCCTTTCTTCATGTGTTCAATACGTTTTTCCTGTGTCATTTTAATTTAATACACATAACTTTATTTGTAAACTACTTAGATTTGCTTTCTTTGAATATATGGATTTTTTTTGTTACCAACATCTAGTGAACATTTCAAGCCAATAACATGTTTATAAATATGTTTTTTGTAGAAAAATGGTGACGTGTCGAATACTTATTTTCCCCACTGTATATAATGGTTAAAGAATTTTAAGAATCTTTGATTATTATCATTATGGTTAATACTACTACTACTACTACTACTACTACTACTACTAATAATAATAATAATAATAATAATAATAATAATAATAATAATTATTATTATTATTATTATTATTATTATTATTATTATTATTATTATTATTATTATTATAGTTATTATTTTTGTAATTTTATTTATTATTGTTCGCAGTACAAGTAGTGGACATAGGAGTAATTATGAAACAAACATCTGATTATGTGTTTTTTATTGACACAAGCTTGTATTTATTTAAAGTAGGCTACATTGTAATATTAATTAATAATTATAATAAGGTCTTTATCATCTATTCCCTGCTAAAATCATAACTCCAAATTTCCCCAAATTACCCCTACAATACCACAATTTATTCCAATTTAAGAGCACTTTGTCGAAGATGATCAGAAGCCCAGTGTTCATGCGGACTTGTTTTAAGTGTGAATATTAGATTTTAGAGTTGAAAGGGAGCTATTACACACCACTTCCTGTCATGGAATGTGTCATCACACCTTTTCTTCTTTCTTTTTGAGGGAAATTCCGCTCCAAAAAGTGATGAGAGCATGATGAAAGACGGAATTAAGTAATCAACGTTTTTAACCTTTCTCTGTTCTTTAGCTTTGAGCGCTGTGTGCCGCCTTTGAAAGGAGAAGGCAGTCGATGTGTAGCGCTACTGAATGATGAAAATAAGACAGACAGAGAAAGAGACTTCATTAGGTCTATATGGAAATTGATGAAAGCCAAGCGTAAAATAGGTGGCCCTGACGTTAACGTGCTCATTGAAGGAAGCTTGAGACATTATATGACATAAATTGTAAAACCGCATAATCTGCATGTCATCTATTAAATCATAAAAGGCCTTTTTATTTTCTATTCGCCGTCACTTTCTTCATTGTCATGTAACTTAAAAACCTAAAACATGTTCAAATCCATGAATGCTATGATTTAAACTCAAGATAAAACTGTGTTGGGATGCAATTCATAACACAGCAGAAATATTCCTGAAGAGAGTGAATTTACAAAACACTGATCTTTGTGATTTTTAAAGTACGCATGAAATCTAAATTTACAATGTTTATTTTGCTAGTGCACATTGTATAGGCACGTGGAAATTTTCATCCAAAATTTTTGCATCTTAAGAATCAATTCGATCTTTGTGTTGTCAACTACCTCCAAACCTTTCGTCCATCATTAAAAAAGTACATTTCTGTCATTTGTACATACTGTGGCTGCAGTATTACAAGAAAAGTATCAAAATGCCACAGATTTTCTGGAATAAACTTTGAATTTTAGGATAACCCCACCCAGCTATTTGATAAGGAGGTAAACGGATAAGGAGGTGCCATTTATTGAATTGAAAAAAAAAGTGAATAATTCTTTTATGGAGTGAGGAAAACTGCTTTGAGTGACTTTGAATTGATATTTGGATTTTTTTTCGTGCAATAGATTAACTAATATGCATCAGACTACAAGGATTAAAAGTGCGCAAGGTGCGCAAAGAGCTTTAGACTTAAGTCTAAAGTTAACAGTTTGTTTTGTTAATCTTTAAACAAAATTGACCCATTTGCTTCCGCTCTGGAATGGCAGTGCATCTTTGATGACATCAGCTTAACAACTTTGGTGAAAATATGCTTAGCCAAGCCCCTCCAGCTGCAAATTAAAGTTGAGGAGAAGGAGCACAAAAATAAAACCCATCCCCTACCTAATATTTCTTTGCAGTTGGATATTTGTTATAATACTAAAATAAAAGTCTGCAACAATTTCTGGTTTAACCAGAGTTTAAAATCTGCATCATATTCAAGAAAGACATAGTTTAAGGTGGCCATTATGATTTATATTGTGCTATGTTGTTTGTAAATCTAAATGGTCTACAAAATTATAAAAATCTACCTATATACCTGACAAAAGTCTTGTCACTTATCCAAGTTTTAGGAACAACAAATAATAACCTTACTTATAGTTGATGATTTGGTATCAGAAGTGGCTTATATAAAAGGCAAAGGCCTTTAGATTATGCTTATTTTATTTTTTATTTTTTTATTTATTATTATTAGTAGTAGTAGTAGTAGTAGTAGTAGTAGTAGTAGTATATTAGGACAGTAAGGTCAGACTTTGCTTAGACAAAAGTCTTGTCATTTAACAGAAATAATGTACAGTATAGAACATAAAGTCATGCTGCAGTGGAAAAAAATATATAATATTGTGTATGACTCCCATGAGCGTGGAGGACTGCATCCATACATCTTTGCAATGACTCAAATAACTTATTAATAAAGTCATCTGGAATGGCAAAGAAAGCATTCTTGCAGGACTCCCAGAGTTCATCAAGATTCTTAGGATTCATCTTCAATGCATCCTCCTTAATCTTACCCCAGACATGCTCAATAAAGTTTACAACTGGTGACTGGGCTGGCCTATCCTGGAACACCTTGACCTTCTTTGCTTTCAGGAACTTTGATGTGGCTGAAGTATGAGAAGGAGCGCTATCCTGCTGAAGAATTTGCCCTCTCCTATGGTTTGTAATGGAATCGAAATTCCAAAAATCGAATCGATTCCATGAAATCGAAACTTCGAAATGCACCCGTAAATGCAAATGACCTTGATGTAGTAACCAGCAGTATGGATGCCATCTTTACTAGCACTCTAAATACTGTGGCACCCATCAAACTAAAAAAGGCTAGAGAGAATAAAACTACACCATGGTATAATAGTCATACCCACGCTCTCAAAACAGCAACCCGTGCCCTGGAACGTAAATGAAAAAAACTAATTTAGAAGTCTTTAGAATTGAAAATTGAAAATCTGCCAGGGCTGAGCACCTCTGCAAACTGATAGAAAATAATCATAACAATCCTAGATTCTTATTTACTGTAACATCATTGCTAAATTAACAAATAATCGGTCATCTTTGGAACAAAATGTTCCACCGCAAATTAGTAGTGATGACTTCATGAATTTTTTCAGTGATAAAATAGAAGGCTTTAGACAGAAAATAGGAGATATTAAACTTTCTGCACCGCCTTATACTTCAGATCCAGTAAACACGCCACTGAATCTAAATAACCTACAGTGCTTTAAAATCATAGAACAGGAAGAGCTAGACAAAATTATAAATAGCTCTAAAGCAGCTACGTGTATATTGGACCCAATTCCAACAAAGTTACCAAAAGAATTGCTACCTGTTATAGGAGAACCTCTTCTTAACGTTATCAACTCTTCTTTATCTTTAGGCCATGTTCCAAATCCTTACAAGTTAGCTGTTATTAAACCTATTATTAAGAAACCACAACTGGACCCCGGCAACTTAGCTAATTATAGGCCTATTTCAAACCTTCCATTTATATCTAAAATACTAGAAAAAGTTGTTTCTGCTCAATTATGCTCCTTTCTGCAGACGAACAATGTTTTTGAAGTGTTTCAGTCAGGTTTCAGAGCTCATCACAGTACAGAAACTGCATTAGTGAAAATAACCAACGATTTACTCTTAGCTGCTGACCAAGGGTGCATCTCGCTATTAGTTCTACTCGATCTCAGTGCGGCATTTGACACCATTGACCATGGTATCCTCATTAATCGCTTAAAAGTCTACAGGTGTCCAGGGACAGGCCCTACAATGGTTTAAGTCATACTTAGCTGACCGTAACCAGTTTGTGAATATTAATGGACAGCCTTCACAAATCAGCCCAGTAAAATACGGGGTGCCTCAAGGATCAGTTTTAGGCCCTTTGATGTTTACAATATACATGCTACCCCTGGGAGACATTATTAGAAGACATGGGATCAGCTTTCACTGCTATGCAGATGATACTCAATTATATATTTCAACTAAACCTGACGAGATGTCTAAACTGTCCAAGCTAACTGAGTGTATTAAAGATGTTAAAGACTGGATGATCAACAATTATCTTTTTTAAACTCAGACAAAACAGAATTATTACTTATTGGGCCTAAATCCTGTACACAGCAGATATCACAACTCGACCTACAATTAGAGGGATACAAAGTTAGCGTTAGCTCTACTATAAAAGATCTGGGTGTCATATTAGACAGCAATTTAACTTTTAAAAATCATATATCCCATGTCACAAAAACTGCTTTCTTTCATCTGAGAAATATCGCTAAGTTACGAAGTATGCTATCCATCTCAGATGCAGAAAAGCTAGTCCATGCTTTTATGACTTCTAGGCTGGACTACTGTAATGCACTGTTTGCAAACTTCAATTTATTAACAAACTTCAATAAGTACAAAATGCAGCTGCCAGAGTTCTTACCAGGTCTAGAAAATTTGATCACATCACCCCAATTTTATCCTCCTTACACTGGCTGCCTGTTAAGTTTCGTATTGAATTTAAAATATTGCTTCTTACATATAAAGCTTTAAATAATCTAGCTCCTGTTTATCTAACCAATCTTCTGTCTCGCTACAATCCAACTCGCTCTTTAAGGTCTCAAAACTTAGGGCTTCTGGTAGTACCTAGAATAGCAAAGTCGAGTAAAGGAGGTCGAGCCTTCTCATTTATAGCTCCTAAACTCTGGAATAGCCTTCCTGATAACGTCCGAGGCTCAGACACACTCTCCCAATTCAAAACTAGATTAAAGACCTATCTGTTCAGTAAAGCATACACTTAGTGCACCACTTAAGGGGCTTCCACAAAGGTTCTGCATCTTGTTTATATACACTATGAACAGCAGCTACGCTAATTATTTTCTTTATTCTCCATTTCCACCTGGGGATACTCTTCCCGAGGCCCTCAGACTATGCAGAGTCACTGATTCAATCCAAGACCAACACCGAGATGATCCCAAGGTTTCCATATCCTGGACCAGGCCGTATCCTGAGCAGCTACTGTGGTGGTCATGAGACTGATTCCTGTGACGCTTCAGAGACAGATGAGTCTTCGCTGAGGCCAGCTTCCAGCCTCTGCCACTGAGACTGCAGCTCTGCACAAGACATTTGGCCAGCGGAGAAATTAAAATGATCGTGCCCAACTGAGCCTGGTTTCTTTCAAGGTTTTTTTCTTCACTTTCGCCATTAGTGAAGTTTTTTTTCCCTCTCCGCTGTCGCCACTGGCTTGCATGGTTCGGGATCTATAGAGCTGCGCATCGTTGGATTTGCTCTTCAATATTTGGACTCTCAGTAGTGATTATTACAAACTAAACTACACTGTTCCAATTTGCTATGACCTTTTATGTAAAGCTGCTTTGACACAATCTACATTGTATAAGCGCTATACAAATAAAGGTGAATTGAATTGAATTAAATTGAATCGGCAGCACAAATGTCTTGATACCTTAGGCTGCTGGTGTTGCCATACACTTTGCAGGTCTCCCACACGGCCTCATACTGCAAAATTGTTGCAAACAATTTATATATAAATACTTATATCGTAAATACTTATTTTGCTTGTTTAAGTTCAGCTCAAATAAACGTGGTTTATTTAGTGGTTTACAACCACTAAACTTAAAAAATTGTAAATCCAAGAAATAAACCATTAAAGCATACATAAATCTATAAAAAAATTAAGAATTATTATTTTTTCATTTTTATTTAAAAAATACAAAAACATTATATTAAGAAATACAAATTATGAGTTATTTCTTGGTGACTGTAATTCTAGATTTATTATTATTATTATTATTATTAGAACAATACAAAAAATGCATTTAAAATGCATGCATACAAAAAGTTGGCTAAGCAGTCGTTTTTGTTTAGTTAAAATTATTTTTTGATGGAAAGTCTTTTTTTTCCTATTTCCTCTAACGAGCAGCATTTCACATATACAATATTTAAAAATTTTCCATCACACAGAGATATGTTTTGGATTTTTCAGGTCCTTTTGCAAGACAATCAAAGCTCTGAGTGACAGTTAAAGAGAAGTTTCCTCCCGTCAACAGCCCAGGTGTGTGTGTGTGTGTGTGAGAGTGTGTGAGAGAGATGATGCGTAGGTGAAAAAAATTCACTCTTATTGCTTTCGATACATACTCAGTCTTGTGGCGAAGCTTTATTAGACCACAAACTGACATCAACCTCAATCCTATGTGTGTGTTTGTGTGGGAGCAGGTGTTCGAGAGGAAGGCAGTTTTAAAGAACATTTTACAGGGGTTTAAAGTAAGAAAACAGTTTCTGCATTTTTCCGCCCCATCCAACATGTGCGCATCCTAACAGAACAAACATTTTGACATATTGTAAAGCCAACCCGCATCACCCTCCGCTGAATCACTGGGATGAGGAAGTCGTTTCGTTTTTGTGCGCACTTGCTCCAACAAAGGACGCCTTAGGAGCTTGTGTTCACTTTTTTTCAGACACACAAACACTGAGCTTTTTAATCACTGCATGAACAAAGAATAGATTTGTTGCCGGCTCTTTGGTGCTTATACTTTAAGCCTTGGATGTCAAACACACACCTGTCGCTCTCCAGAAAAATCACTTTTGGGCATTACCTTGAGCTCGTGTACAACAATAGTGATGATTAGCGTTGTTTGCTAAGGCAAGCATTACTGTTATGATTCTTCATACTTAGAGCTGGAGATTTGACCAAACCACTAAGTCTAAGTATTTAAATCTGAAGTGTAACTCTTTAAGCAATGATCAATGGATATGACGGAAACCTCAAACAAGAGATTCACTGTTACTTTTTAGAGTAATTGGGCTAACAATTTATAGCAAGGACATTAAAAAAAGCACTGAATAAATATGAAACCAAAACATAGAAAAGGTTTGAATGGAGCCATTTAACAGGGGTTCATAAAGTCTCAATTCAAGAGTCCAAATCTGAATTTATCAATGTCAAAAGTCCTGAAAAATGTTATTAACATAATCAACCATTTAAAGAATTTAAGTGTCATTTGAATTTAAAAAATGCATTAATAACATGTGCAAAAGTGGGAAAATATTAAGCAATGCTTAATTTATTGTCAGGATTTTTTTATTAATTAAGTCCCTCTACTGCACGCATTATGATAAATCTATAAAAACAATTTTTTTGACTATTTTTCTTTTTTAAAATGGCTGAACTTGAAGTGCTGTAAAAAAATGGAAAAAGAACTTTTTTTTTTAGGTACTTTATGATATGTTGCCATATGGCAACAACGTCCAACAGTCCATCTAACTTAGAATTTTCAAATTTAGAACTTTCCTTTTAATTAATCATTTTGTTGTTTGAAATGATTTAATTGGAGTTGCAGTATTATAAGCTAACACAAAACTTACAAATGACAGCTTATACATACTTTCCAACAACTCATATTCCAACAGCTTTCATTTATTCCATTATTTTAGCTGGATATTATTGAAAACAAGCATAATGTTGTATTATGTATACAACATACAGTGAATATAAATATTTTCTCCAGTAAATATTATAACAAATAAATAACAAGTCTAATATATCCAGATGCATCAGAATAATGTAGCTACTACCTAACAATGTTTATATATACTATACTATTTCTGTCTTATCTGCTTCCGAGCTAACTTACTTGAGCTATCTCAATCATTGCTCTTACCAAATGTCCAATCTGCATCATTCTCATGGTCACTAAAACCCATTTCATCCTCACTTTCATCTGCAGGAAGAGCCAGTTCTGTCCGTTTCTTGTTTCACTTACCATAGAACATGGTGGTGCTGGCTAATGCACTGTTCCCTGTATTCATATCTATTCAAAAGTAGTATTGCCATTAAAACTAAATTTTATCCATAATGCAAATGTCATTAATATACAACTAATCAACATTATATTACTAGCATTCATGTTGTTATTGTTACAACTTAAAAGTTCACTGCTGACCTTGCTAGATAGCTAACCCATTGCAATATTGCACGTTCAACTATTGCACAGTGTTGCCATTTGGCAACACATGCATTTGATCGATTTACTACTCACAATAAATGCCAGTCTGTCAAAAACCGCGCCACAGAAAAACACTGCATGTCATGTGAACCGAAGAAATGGTCTGTATTCCATCATGGCAAACGATGGATTACGGCACTATATTTCTGCATTTGACAAAATATTTAGTAAATCAGAAACTGTTCTCTGTAGTATTTCAAATAATTATTTGGTGTCTTTTAATCCACACACTGAAGCATTAAAATCTATAAAGTCTATTTTTGAAGGGACATCAATAGAGGAGAGGCCTGAGAGTTATTATGTGCGCAATTACATATATTAAACCACAAAACATTATTATCTATTATTTGGCTCCAAGAAATGAGAGGACACATGTATCCTGGTGACGCCTTTTTTCACATGTGATATTAACACATCTCATGTTTTATGTTCTTGTTTTGTTTTTTGTTTAAGGACCATGTTTTGTGGCTTCCTGGTGATAGGCAAACAATATGAATGGCAAGTTTGATTTAGCTTGTAATCCTAGTGTTTTGGTACAACAGCAAAGTATGCCCATGGTTGGTCAGGCAGTGAGTGGCCTTTTCTGGCAACTAATTTGACCACTGGAGCATCTACAGCTTTATCTAGAAGTGGTCAAAATTAGACTAGCTTAAAACATTTCAGATCCTATTTACACCTGTATTTGGCATTGTCCACATTAAAATTGGACTGACAAAGTCACATCTTAATAGCAGGTGTAAACAGAGCATTTGACTAAAATATGTAGCTCATAAACACTTGTGTCAAAAATTGCATTACTTTTTTTTTGCAGAAGCTTAAATAAAACTGAGAAATATGTTTGTCAATGCAATCTCATAGCAATTTATAACGTTTAGATTTAGTAGCTATAATCCATATGAATTTACCATCTCATTCATACTATTATATTTTGCTCATGCCCTAATGACAGTTAGGTTTAAGGGTGGAGTTAGAGGCCAAACCACATCAATTCATGTAAATTAGCGACTTTTCTGAAAATATCTGAACATTGTTTCATTCATCATACGATGGAAATCAACAGTAATCAAAATTGTAAATATTTTAGTTTGTCCCACACAAGAAACTGAT